>NW_012145745.1:2337218-2338457 GCF_000956105.1 Propithecus coquereli
CATGATACTGGCACAAGAACAGAGACGTAGACCAATGGAACAGAGCTGAAAACCCAGATATAAAACCATCCTCATATAGCCATATAATCTTTGACAAAGCAGACAAAAACATACACTGGGGAAAAGGATCCTTATTCAATGAATGGTGCTGGGAAAATAGGATCCATACCTCTCACTTCTCACTTCTCACAAAAATCAACTCATGGTGGATAACAGACTTAAACCTAAGGCATGAAACTGTAAAAATTCTAGAAGAAAATGTTGAAAAAACTCTTACAGACATTGGCCTAGGCAAAGAATTTATGAAGAAGACCCCAAAGGCAATCATGGCAACAAAAAAAATAAATAAATGGGACCTGATCAAATTAAAAATCTCTGCACAGCCAAGGAAACTATCACAAGGCAAACAGACAACCTACAGAATGGGAGAAAATATTCACATGCTACACATCTGATAAAGGGCAGATAAAAAGAATCTATATAGAACTCAGGAAAATCAGCAAGATAAAAATCAAACAACCCTATCAAAAAGTATGCAAAGGACATTAACAGAAACTTTTCAAAAGAAGATAGACTAATGACCAAGAAACATATGAAAAAATGTCCGACATCTCTAATCATCAGTGAAATGCAAATCAAAACCACAATGAGATATCACTTATCTCCAGTGAGAATGGCCTTTATTAAAATTCTCAAAACAATAAATGTTTGGGTGGATGCGGAGAGATAGGAACACTCATACACCGCTGGTGGGACTGCAAATTAGTACAACCTCTGTGGAAAGTAATATGGAGATACCTCAAAGAGCTACAAGTAGAACTGCCATTTGATCCAGCAATCCCCTTATTGGGCATCTACCCAAAGGAAAAAAAGACATTGTATAAAAAAGACATCTGCACTAGAATGTTTACAGTGGCACAATACACAATTGCAAAGGTGTGGAAACAACCCAAATGCCCATCGATGCATGAGTAGATCAATCAAATGTAGTATATGTATACCATAGAGTTCTACTCAGCCACAAAAAACAATGGTGAGCTAGCACCTCTTGTATTATCCTGGGTAGAGCTGGAGCCCATTCTACTAAGTGAAGTATCACAAGAATGGAAAAACAAGCACCACATGTACTCACCATCAAATTGGTATTAATTGACCAACACTTAAGTGCACATATAGTAGTAACATTCATCAGGTGTCAGGCAGATGGTAGTGGGAAGAAGGGGATGGGTATATACACAC
>NW_012145745.1:2341765-2344397 GCF_000956105.1 Propithecus coquereli
TTTTAATTTCTGGGCTACTGGGTTTTTCTGTGAGTTTTTTTCAAATTGTCGTGTCTCCTAAAATTTTTCCAATATATTTATTGAAAAAAAACCCCACATATAAGTAAGTGGTCCTGCACAGTTTAAATCCCTGTTATTCAAGGGTCAACTGCATTTTGAGGAAAGTCTTAAGAGTTAATGTAATGGATCTCTAATGGGGTAGCAATAAAATGTGTTAAATAAAGTAAAAGGGAGGGTTGGGCTTAGAATAGTGGTAATCTGGATTAAAGCCTATCTTCAATGTACTGAGCAATGTGACTCAGAAAGCACTAGAGGCCAGATAATCTTTGGAAAAGAATTTAGGAAAAGGCCACATAAAAATGATCACATTATTTCATATATGATATATGCAGTCTTTTGCTCAAACCATTAGGCAGAAGCAATTCCCCCTTGTGACCCACTTAGGGAGTGAGAGAGAGAAGAGAGAGAAGTGGGAGTCAGGCTGGGATAGGCATGAGGATAATAGTGTGTTTGGGATTTGTACCCCAAAACCACGTAGAGAGGAATGGAGGCAGCCGATAACCAAAATTTAGTGCAACTCTGGGAAACGGGTAGAAACAGGAGGGGAGCTGTGGTGTTTCTGTGTAAGCAGAGAGAAACATCTATAGCTCAGTTTCACAATATAGTAGAGTGAATATGTAAAGCAAAGAGATAGAGACAACACAGAAATAGAATGGAAATAGCAGCAGCAAAATTCCTTGAAGATTAGGAAAAAAACATCAAATCTAAAGAAAATCTTAAAAAAACACTTTCAGGAATTGCCCTTTAGAGATATTTCTCTCACAAACACGATCAGTCTGGCAGTAAGAAGCATGGAATTCACAATGACGACAAATGCGAAGCAGCCAAGTGCTTTTCCTGAGTAAAGCACTCACGTGCACACCTACGTATATATGAAATAAAAGAAAAATAAGCAGAAGCAAGATTTCTATTGCAAAATATTAAAATATAATTGTATCTGAAAATTTGTCTATTTATTGGTGACTTGGGTGAAATTTTATCAGTTATTCTGTGTGCGGGAGAGCTAGCATTTACTAGAAAGAAAATACCTTATTTTATGCTTGCAATTTCATTTAAACTTGGAAGAATGCTGATTCTGAATCTTAATTCAGGAATGTTAGACAGCTTTCCTGAGTCCTCACATCTGCAAGAATCAGCCTCCTCGAATCTCACATCCCAGGCTGATTCCCCACCCCCAGCATCCTCCCTCCCACCAGGGTGTACTTCTGGTCTTGACACACCCTGTTACATCAAGAGTGTGGACTAGAGGTAAACTGCTTCGCTTTGAATCCTAACCCAGCCACTTCAACTCTTGGAGACCCTGGGCCTGTTATTTATCTTCCCTGAGTCCATTTCTACACCCGTAAAATGTGATGAAAAAATCTGCCTCCCAGGGATACAGTGAGGATGAAATGATATCATAAACATCAAGCACTTCATTGGCGCTCGCAGGACTGCCGTATCTTAAAGCTTCCCATTAAATCCCCGGACTTGTGCAAAGTTGCAGCATCGAATGACAAGTACATAGTAAGCACTCAATAAGAAATTGCAATTCAAACAAAGAAAAATTGATATTTTTTAAAAAGATTTGTTGGCTACATGTAGCATTAGCATAGCTCCCTTTACCAAAAAGAAAAAAAAAAATGCAAGAAATATCTCCATCCCACCCAAAAATAGCTAAAATGGAATGTCTTATCATTAGAGGTTTTTATTTCACTTATATTTAGTTATATCCTAGACAATGAGATATTGAGTGTATTTTCTTAAGCTATGTCTGATAAAACTTCACATACTAATATTCAATTTCATTAACAGTTAATATTTCCTTCAGTAAATAGCATAATACTTTATAACAATTCTTTTACAAAATACAGTTAGAATCCATATTGTTTGTCCTCACATATATAGTCTTAGCTTCTGCTCCATGTTCATTGTAATTCACAGAAAGAATTTGTTGGAAAAGCAACAATCCAACCACAGTAAGTTATGGTTATAAGTAATGTAGATTGTACTAAAGATTTCAACCCACTTTAACGTAAACTTTTATGAAATATATTCTCTTGGATTTACCCCTTTAAGCTCTCCGTGCCATGGCAGCCTCTTTCCTGTCTTTCCCTTGCAGCCACTAGGAATCCTTCCTGTTTTGCAGGGATTCTCTCTTTAGTTTAACTAATCTACTCAGGAAAACAAAATCCTGAAATTAGCTGACTTCTTCAGGGAGGCCCCTTAGGAAACAGCTCAGCCAAAAGAAAGAGCTGAGTCCCTTGTTTCTCAGACGCTGCCTGCCTGTTCCCACCCTGAGAGAGGTCACCTAGTCCAGTGAAATCTCCTTTGTCAGAAATGGTTTGAATGCTCACCAGGTACTTGAAGCCACCTGTTTGCACGCTTTGACTGCATCGCGCCCTTTCCCTCCACCTGAGTGAAGCACAGCGTCTCCCGGCATCTGCGCCACCGCCCCCACCCTGCCGGACGCCGGCACAAACTGAGATGACAGGGTTCAAACAGGATGAAAAGATGCTCATAGCTTATTTCAATTTTAAGTGTCTTTCTTCATGAAGTTGCTTTGCTGTTTATATTATCATAGAATAAATAG
>NW_012145745.1:2344447-2347119 GCF_000956105.1 Propithecus coquereli
ATAATACAAGAGGTGCTATATCACCATTGTTTTTTGTGGCTGAATAGAACTCCATGGTATACATATACCACATTTTATTAATCCACTCATGTATTGATGGGTACCATGCTGTTTTGGTTACTATAGCTTTGTAGCATAATTTGAAATCAGGCAGCGTTATGTCTCCAGCTTTGTTCTTTTTGCTCAGGATTGCTTGAGCTATTTAGGGTCTTCTGTGGTTCCATATAAATTTTAGGATTGTTTTTTCTATTTCTGTGAAGAATGTCATTGTTATTTTTTTTTTATTTCAGCATATTGTGGGGGTACAGATGATTAGGTTATGTATGCCTTTCTTATAACAATCCTGCACTAACAGAAAAGCTGCATTTTCAATATGAGATAAAAAGGTATTTTACAAAAAGTGCAAGGTTTTTGCACCTGCTTGTACAACTGCAGTGACAGATTCACAAATCTCCTTTCCTTTTTATACTTTAGTCCTTATGCTGGATTCATTTATCTTGAAATGATGGGCAACCACAGCTACCAATCTCAATCTATGGTACATATCAAGCAATTCAATTTTTTCTTTTTTTATTTCAATGTATTTGGGGGGTACACATGTTCTTTGTTACATGGATGAATTGTATAATGGTAAAGTCATAGCTTTTAGTTTGCTTATCACCAGAATATTGTACATTGTACCCAATAAGTAGTTTTTGATCCCTGACCTCCCCTGGTCTCCCCTTTTCTTAGTTTCCACTGCCCATTAAACCACTTTATGACCATATGTACCCGTCATTTAGCTCCACTCACAAGTGAGAACATGTGGTATTTGATTTCCATTCCTGAGATACTTCACGGAGGATAATAGTCTCCAGTTTCATCGAAGTTGCTGCAAAAGACATAATTTCATTCTTTTTATGGCTATTTCTGATAGTATTCCTAGTGTTCCAAAGTATGTATGTATGTGTGTGTATGTGTGTATATATGTATACACATACATACATACATATACATACTATATTTTCTTCACTAGTCATTGGTTGATGGGCACTTAGGTTGATTCTAGATCTTTGCAATTCTGAATTGTTCTGCAATAAATATTTGGGTGTCTTTTTGATGTAACGATTTCTTTTCCCTTGGATAGATACCCAGTAGTGAGATTGCTGGATCAGATGGTAGGGCTAAGTTTAGTTCTTTGAGGAAACTCCATACTGTTTTCCCTAGAGGTTGTTCTAGTTTACATTCTCACCAACAGTGAATAAAGTTTCCCTTTTCACCACTGCTTTTACCACACCAGCCCCTCTTGTTTTTTGACTTTTTAGTAATAGCCATTTTAACAGGGGTAAGGTGTTATTTCACTGTGTTTTAAATTTGCATTTCCCTGATGATTAATGATGTTGAACATTTTTTCACATTTTTTTGGCCATTTGTATATTTTTCTTTTGAAAAGTATCTGTTCATGTCTTTTGCCCACTTTTTGATGAGGCTATTTGTTTTTTTCTTGTTGATTTGTTTGAGTTCTTAGTAGATTCTGGATGTTAGTCCTTTGTTGGATGTATAGTTTGCAAATATTTTCTCCCATTCTGTAGTTTGTCTATTTACTCTGTTGATTATTTCTTTTGCTATGCAGAAACTTATTAGTTTAATTAAATCCCATTTATTTATTTTTATTGTTGATATATTGTTTTGGGGGGTCTTAGTCATAAATTATTTGCCTAGGCCAATGCACTGCTCTGGGGCTGGGCCCTCAGAATAGAACCAGCTGTAGCACCAGGGGTTAGAAGCTAGAAAGACCCTGCTGTGCCTTCTCTCCTGTGCAATTCCACTGTGCAATCTCTAGGCAGCTCCCTGCACCAGGCTGGAAACCCACATGTTGGAGGGGCCCTCCCACAGCTTAGATTGTAATGTCTACAAGGGAGTGTGAAGCCCCAGCCCTCTCTCTCCTGCCCCCCTCCACACATATAGGCACCTACCCCAGGTACTTTTGATGTGGCCAAGCAGGTTGCCCTACTTCCTTTTCCTTTGCTTTCAGTGCCTCTCCCCACCTCTCTATTGATTCCCAATGCTCTCTTTTAGATGATCCATCTGAAGATGAATATCTACTCACCACTTTTGATCCTCTCCATTAGAGTTGCGTGTGCTGCTTGCTTCTAGTCTGCCATCTTCAGTTCAACAGCTCCATTTTTTCTTTTAATGTCATGACTTTTTTTCTGCTTCTTGGGAGCACTTCCAGCATCACTCGTGACACTTCTTATGGATCCCATGGTGTTATTTGAGGTTTATAGTATTGCACTAAACACAATGAAAAATATGCGAGAACCTCAAGAGATCACATTTTACTGGGATACGCAATTTACTGGAGAGAGGAACTGCTCACACAGAGATGATTAGTGTCACAAGGCTTTTAAAGAGAATACTCGCAACACTTTAGCTAACTGCAATAGCAACAGGAGGTGGCTACAAAATTATTAAAGTAGTACAGTATGCACTATAGTTAATTTTATACTCCTATGAATTAATGCTGCATCTTTATGTTTGTTGACATTTCTCTTAACTGTGAAGGGTGCCAAGTATGGTCTGTAAGTGTTTGTGTGCATAAATTTTGATGAATTTTAATTTTTTATAATAGATCTGTGTATATTTTGTGGTCATAGATGATAAAATAAACTAGTATCTGCATATATTTTATG
>NW_012145745.1:2347169-2349358 GCF_000956105.1 Propithecus coquereli
CTATTATATTCCAGAAAGTTTTAATGGAGACTGGCAAAGATATTTGTAGGACAATATGCAATTAAAATACATGAGAAAAATGAGGCACAGGATTATGGTAGGATAGAAAAGATGCAGTAGGATGATATTCATGAAGAATAGGTCATGAAATTCCATTCATGTACTAGAAGTGGAACGTGTATTTACTTCAAAGTCTCCTAAACAGGTAACATGAAGAAAAAAACACGATTTGGGTCAGAGTGCTCAAGAGAAGACATCTCATTTGTGCCTCTGGCAAAGCACAACTTAAGATTCCTAATTCTAATATACGAAAAAAATTTTTCTCATGGTTTTCATCAAAAAAATAATAGTAAAGGTTTTGTAACTTATTACTTATTTTAAAAAGCTATGTCCAGTATACATATTGCTTTTGAAACTTTTTGTTAAAATATTGGTTATATAATTGCTTAAATATGATTTTACAGTTGATCCTTGAAAATCACCAGGGTCAGGGTGTCCATTCTCTGCTCAGTTAAAAATCCACATGTAACTTCTGACTTCCCCAAAACTTTAACTACTAATAGCCTACTGTTGACCAGATGCCTTACAGATAACAAAAAGTTGATCAACATATTTAGTATTATGTGCTGTATTCTTACAGTAAAGTAAGCTAGGGTAAAGAAAATATTATTACAAAAATCATAAGGGAAATATATTTGCTGTTCAAAAAGCGGAAGTAGATTATTAGAAAAGTCTTCATCCTTGTCATTACATTGAGTAGGCTGAGGATGAGACAAAAAAGAGAGGCTGGTCATGCTCTCTCGGGGGTGCAAGGGGTGGAGGAAGTGGAAGGAAAGGCAGGAGAGACAGGCACACTTGGTGTAACTTTATGGAAATACATTATGATTTCCATCCTCACACTTTTGCTTTTTTCTTTCTCTAAAAATTTCTTACAGTACTAACCCTTCTTCCACCATTTGCTTTAGTTTCAGTGCCCATATCATACAAGGGTCCACGTCATAAAATAAGTCAAAAGCAGCCTTGAAAAATAAAACCCTTCTGCCAGATTGTCTAACATCAATTTGTTTTCTGTCACTGCTTCTTCTATGTCTTCGTTCTCATCATCTGGCACTGGTTCAGAGTCATGCATCTCCATCAAGTCATCCTCTGTTAATTCCTCTGGTGTGGTGTCTATTATTAATAGCTCTTGAATTTCTCCAAAATCCACATCTTGAATACCTTCACCTCCCACCTTTGTTTGCAACATCCACAGTCTCTGTCATGATTTCCTTGATTGGCTCAGTTGTAAATCCTGTGAAATCATGAACAACATCTGGACACAGTTTTCTCCAGCAGAAGTTTATTGTGTTCGACTTGATGGCTTTTATAATTTTTTCTATAGCAACAATGGCATCTTCAATGGTGTAATCCTTCCAGACTTTCATTATGTTCTCTCAGTCAAGGTTCTCTTCCACAGTGTTGAAAATCCTTTACATAGAGTACCATTGTAATGAGCCTTAAAGATCCTTATTCCCAGTATCAGTAGAACTTTGAAAGGCACTACCTTCCTGGCAAGGTACTTCCTGACTTCAGAGACAAAGCATCAGTGGAACCAATCCAGAAAAAGGGTTCTCGTTGTCCAGGTCTCCTAGTTGAACCAAAAGACTAGCAGCTGGTGTTTATCTTTTCCCTTCAAGGCTTGGGGGTTAGCAGCTTTATAGATCATAGTCCTGATCATAAGCTTGACTGTAGAGCCTACTGCTTTCTGCCATAATTCCTGGTGCTTACTTTTCTTCTTTACTAATAAATGTCCTTTTTGGCATTTTTTCCAGAATAGCACACTTCCATCTGCATTAAAAACCTGTTCAGATAAGTATCCTTTCTTCTCAATGGTTTTCTTAATGGGAACTTATCTTCTGACTCTTGGTAGGCAGAAGCAGCTTCTCTTGTTATGTTCACATTTCTTAAGCCAAACATCTTTCTAAAATTGTCAAACCATCCTTCGTTGGCATTAAATTCTACAGCCGTAGATCCCTCACCTTTCTTTTGTGTTAGGTTGTCATATAATAAGTTTATTTCTTCGCAAATCATATTAGAGTCTATATGTATGCCTTTCTTTTTTTTTTTAAATTTTTTTTTTAATTTCAAGATATTATGGGAGTACAAATGTTTAGGTTACCTATATTGCCCTTGCCCCACCTGAATCAGAG
>NW_012145745.1:2349408-2351147 GCF_000956105.1 Propithecus coquereli
TATTTCTTTATATTTCAAAAGAAATAGGTGATTTGCATTCAAAATTAACACATTGCTGACTTTCAGCTAATAAAATAGAAAACTTGGAAATGAGATGGATTTGAGGACAGAAAATTTAGTTGAGAAAAAGAAACATTATTTAGTAGATACTATCTGTGTGGCACACTACTGTCAATGTATTACAAAGGAGAATGATTTATCTAGAAATAAAAAATAACCACTGTATGTACATTATCAGATGCTCAGAAAAATCTGTGTGAAATAAATGTTTAAATGTTGAGGTACATTTGCATTTTTTCAACAGTAATGTAATCAAAGTATGTGGAAAAAAGTTTTAAGATTAACTATTTTTTAAAGTTCATATGTAGATTTGTATGCCTTGTAGCAGAGAATAGAAGTGTATACAAAAGTAATTATGCATTTCCATATAACTACTATGGTGAGTATGTATGAATGGTGAAATTCCCCCAGCTTGGAAGATATTTGCTTTCTTTGTTCTGCTACTTTGGGCCTTAGCTTAGGTCTAAATTACAGTCGTTTGGGCAAAAAGATGAGAGAAGAAAACTCTTTCTGCCTTTAAGTAAGAAAACAGATATTATGCAGTAATTTCTAATAGTGTTATATTCTTTCCTCAACTATATTGTCCCCTGCCTTTGCTTTCAGTTCAAAAACAGTAGCTTGGGACAAAAGCAAAATCTTAGAAAAGGAAAGGAAAAACTCTTCTTAATAAATATACCAGGGGATAGGAAGAAATGAGCCTAGCAGAGGCAGAATGCCATGAATACATGGTAAAGGGATTCCCAGGGATACCACAAAGAATTCCACAAGTATATGCTTCCTAAGGAAGATGACTCTGTTACATATTGAAGCATTTAATGCAGTTTAATGAAAATAAGCAGATACTGTATACTGAAATGCACATATGTGTTACAGATTGGAGCTTTTCATCAGTAACATAATAACTCCCCTTAGGTTTCATAAGCCTTTCCCCAACAGGCAGACAGACACATGTGATACTTGTGGAAAAAGATGGCTTTGCTTTTGTGAGATATGTAGTTGGATTAAGTTGATCAAAACAGAGGTTGTCCATTTTGTTCTACTAAAGAATTTTTGGTCTCCTGACAAATTTAATTAACCTTTTTTTTTTAAATGGAAGAGTATCTTAACTATGTGAACTACATAATATGTGAGTTCATTAAAGAAACTGGGCATCTTCTCTGTGTGTATGGAAGTAGTTTTGTTATATAACACATTTATTATATACAGTCTGCATATTCATTCCACAAAAATAGGTATGTAAGTTATGTTTGCGTACATTCTCTAAAATATATAACTATCCCTGGTGAGTAAGTATTTTTGACCCCAGAGGACCATGTTGTAAAACCAGAGTCAGGAATTTATTTAGCAGACACTGTAACACATTTCCAGCTTGGGCCTCCTGGACTCACTGTAGGTGGCACTATACACGTGCAGCACTGGTTGAAAATAACTCAGCAGGTTTAACACAATTGTTTAGACCAGGGGTCAGAAAACTTTTTCTGTAATGGGACACATAGTAAATATTTTAGGATATGTGGACGTATCTCTCTGTCACAACTCTTCAACTCTGCCATTGTAGGCCAAAAGCAGACAATGTGTAAATGAATGGATGTAGCTGAGATTCAATAAAACTTTATTTCGATTGGGCTCACTGAGCCCTTATCTATACATCACAAAGATTTTTTTTTTTTTTTTTTTTT
>NW_012145745.1:2356349-2357522 GCF_000956105.1 Propithecus coquereli
ATTTACATGTATACATGTATATTCTCACTTTCTCATAAAATCTATTAGTATGATGATCTTTCTGAACCATGAAGAGGGAAAATGAACTATCACAAATAGTAGGTACTAAATAATTATACATACCTTCCACACCCTCTTCATTGTTGTTGAATACACTAAGAATTCTGATAGTAAAAAAGCTTCACGAATCAGTATATATGATTTATACTAGTGTAAAGTGACATTATTATATCCTAAAATAAAACAAATCATTGTGTCTAAGCTAGTGTCTGACAAAGTCTATCTATCCTTTCTGTTTTTGAAATCTGATCTGGTATGAGCATAAATCTCCTTTTGCTTAAATCTTTCAGACCATCCTGTATGCTGAGCATCCTACTGAAGTAGCAAAACTTCCCATAGAACATTTATAACGTGGTTAAGTCAATTTATAGAGAAGCATTCTGTAGTATTACCATAATGCTTCTTTGCGACATCTTGGAACCGTTGGAGGGTAAAGGTGGTGGTGGACTAGTGAGGGTAGTTCAGAAAATCTCATATCCAGGGAAAAACACATTATTTGACATACAAAAGGAGAAGAGAAAAATATTTTACAATCAAGTTGAAGAAGTTAAAATTTAAAAGATAATCAAGCAAAGTATTTTTTAAAATTAATGACAATATTTATAAAATAGAATTAGGTTCAGACTTAATATTTACTTTTATTTTAATACTGACTCCTGATGGAACTTAAAAACAGCTGGCTTTGTTGATCTAATGGTTCCATGTAAGACTGGATGGGCAGAGTCAGAATCATTAAAGTTCCATTCTCATCAGATTTATGCTTGAGAAAACTAAGTATGCTCTTATAGTAATTTATTATAGACATTTCTTTGTTTGGCTTAGATATATTATTGAAATGACAGAAGGGGATGAGATGAAATAGTACAGCAATTACACAGTTTAAAACTTTTCAATAATAGAGAAGCATTCAACTGCATCTTTCATTACCACCATCTGTGTTGTATACATCATTTTAAGATTAATAAGCAGGCAGGGTTTTGTTTGTTTCTTTGTTTATAGGGAATTCAGACCAAGATAGGTTTTTCCCATCTCTGAAGAATATTAAAAAAAAAAAAAAGACAATTATCTTTCTTGGATTACAGGGACATTCTCGAGATCTTTCCCAGACTATTC
>NW_012145745.1:2357572-2360924 GCF_000956105.1 Propithecus coquereli
TTTTAAGGAAAAGAAATTTCAGTGGTAGCTTTTGGCAATGAGAAAAGAAAGAATTGTACCTACTTGGACAATATAAAGTAAGCATAAGCAACAGAACTTGGTGATTGTGTATAGGCTGAGAAACAGAGAAGAGTTGAGGATGACTCAGAATATTGGGTCAAACACCTGTATGGGCAGTAGTGCTTAGTGCTGAGCAAGAGTACAAAGGAGGAAAACAGGCTGACAACTGGTCAGTTAGATATATGAATCCAAAGCTGACTAGTCTGAGTTTAAGACTACAAGGAAACACAGAAAATAGAGACAGTGAATGAAAGAAGCCATGGCTCTATAGACAGTGACTCCAGGAAAGGCCCCAGAGGAGAGTGCTGAGTATTTAACATTGAGTTGGGGAATTTGTGTATACATGAAAAAATGTTCATCTTTCATGAGGTTTCAGTCTAATCTAGCTTCTTGTACAGGGACAGGATATGGGCATGGGCATGTGACTTCACTGTGGGTTAAGACTAAATGCAATCTTGTCAGGGTGCTTCAAATTCTTGACCCGTCCAGTAACCACATGTCTGGGGTGCAAACCTGATAGGGTGGGAGGCCCATGCAAGACACATGACAGTGCTGGGTTCTGGAAATTCCATTATGTCAACATAAGATACAAATGAGGAGATTTCTGAAAAAAGTTGAAAAGTTTATCGCATTGTTGCAAGTTTTCTCTACATGGGATGGCTGATTTGGGGAAGCCTCCTCTAAACTGTCTAAGTCCCTAATATAGAAAAAAATTGTGATGAGAAGAGTAGAATAACAACAACAAACTCACTGTCCTTCCCGCTGCACCACACTACATATTACACTCTGCCTCACTTTGCTACCCAGAAGGACAGAGGGACCAAGTCGGCCAATGTACTGCCACCTCATGGTTTGAAATAAGCAAAATGCTAGAAGCAAAATTGCCCAATCTCTTATCTCCTGAACTTGTAAAACCAGATTGAGGACTTAGAATTTTAAATAAGAATATGATTTTAATAAAATTGTACCTCTTTAATACTTCTTTATCATTTTTACATTCTTTTACTTTTTAAGATATTCTTAAAGCATTAATGCGTTGGCTAAAGGGAGAGATATTAGAGCTGTTCTAAATACCAATCAGCTTGGAATCCACTAGTACTTACTACTGACTGCTAAAGAATGAATGAAAAACACCATCACAAATGGTTGTATAAATCTGAGGTAGATAGTGGAGGCTTTTAGTAGACAAAGAGGTAATCTAAATATTAGGCATGATTGTGGAGTCGAAAGGGTGTTGGCTCTTTGGTATGCAGATTCAAATGGTTGCATAATCTACCCATGATGATTTAATGTTAAATTATCAGCAAAAATAAAGATTGGATGAAGGAAAGAATAAGAATGATAAATTAATTACATCTCACTCCTTTTTTTAGCATTCAGTATTTGGTTACCTTCACATGCACATACAAACATTCCCTCTTGTGACTTTCATAGATTTATAATATCCAGGTGATACCATTCATATAAATCAGAATACATTGCCATAGTCTCAATTTATTTGAACCATTTGGATATGTAAGGGGAATGATAACTGGAATTAAGTATATACCACGATAAACTAATAAAGGAATAATACCTAGAAAATAACTTATTCAACCATTCCACCTGTGCTTATTGAGTATCTACCACTTGCCACGGCCCGGCTCTCTCTTTGTGCTTGGAATGCCACAGCGCACAAAACAAAGTCTCTGCTTACATGCGCCTTACATTCTTACCGGGAGAAATCGTTAAGACATAAACACACAACAAACAAGTAGATATATAGAATGTTTCAGTGATGTTAAGAGCTGTGAAAAATAAAAAGTGGGAAGACAGTGGAGATAGGGTGGGTGTGTTACAGTCATCGAAAGGTTACAACTTAAGCAGAGGTCTTATTAAGGGGGAGAGAGGGAGGGGAGAGCATTCTAGGGAGAAGACAGCAAGAGCAAAAGATCTAAGGCAGAAATAGGCTTTGTTTAAGATGAACAAAGCAAAATGCTTTTCATACTCAACATGCGCTTTGTCTTTTTTTTTCTTAAAATTGATCTGTCCTTTAAAGCAAACTCTCTTAGGAGACAGCAAATGAATTATTTAAGTAAGGAAATAAATTCATTTTTATATATGTGAATGTGATAGATTGGTAATGTAAAATTGCTATTTCTTACATAGGTGAGTATGAGAGAGTTTTTGGTTTTTGTTTGGGTCATATTACACAATCTCTTTATGGTAGTCAGTGAAATGCTCCATTGAATATTGATTCAACATTCGGTAATCATCATGATAAAAAATTTGTCTTTATTTCTGTGGTTCTCTTTAAAGTGATTTATTTTCAGGGCAGTGATCCGCAAAATAAAACACATTCTTTAATCCATGCAAGTACATAACAATGAAGTTCTATGCACCTTCAATACAGCGTGCGTCTTGATTTTTTAGTCAGCAGAGCCTGCAAAATGTATTGGGCTATGGAATGGGGAACTTTGCTATTGATCCCAAACCATGTTCGAAACTGGAGATTTCCCTTACTTCTGTGGCTTGGTACCTGGGAAATGGTTTTAAGATTTGATCAGCCCTGATTCCTAAAACACTGTTTCTTCCTTTACTGCCTTCCCATGCCTGCCTCAGTCACATGAAAAGAAGTAACAACTTTCTCTTCCTGTTAGTCTAGCTGCTTAAAAATAACACATTCCAGCAAGGAGGCAGGGAGATTACAAGCAACAGGACATATGAGACTTGCCAAGGGGCCAGCATTTCCTGGCTCACAATTGCAGGAAAGGCTTTGCTCCATTATCAATCGGACCTGGATGCTTTGATAGGCAATTGTTTTAAAAGCCGAACAACATTTGCAGTTGAAATAGTGTGTGTGTTATATGAGGCTTGTGTAGAGGAAATATAGCACCAGATGGATCAGACAATAGTCTTGTCTGATGTTTTGTTCTTTTACTGGTAATAAAATAAAAACTCAAAAAATGGCCATATACAACTTTGCTTTTAATAAAACCTCTGTTGTTTTTGAAAAGAATAGGGTAACTGTCATGAACAATACAGATTTCCTTTTCAATAACTGCTGATTTTAAAATGTACTGAGTTAAAATAGATACTGACCAGAAACAATGGAATGGCCGTGACATCACAGTCATTTTGAGTAAGAACATTCCTTACTAAGCACACTGAATCCATCATCTCCAGTGGAATTAGAATAATGAGTGGTTAGAAATATACTACCCCTATAGACAGGATGGAACCATGACTTCCAAACAATTCTTGTTATTTAAAAAATATCTTGACTAAGAGTATTTTGCTCTTTATTCTGGTA
>NW_012145745.1:2361383-2363411 GCF_000956105.1 Propithecus coquereli
TTCTGTGAACTTTTCTTTTATACGGTACAGAGCACCGTTCTGGGATATGTCCATCTGCTTCACTCAAGTGCTAGACTTCCAGGGAGGGTCCGTGGGGCAGACAGTATTGAGTCTCCCTGGCAGAGGGAATGAGGAGAAAAGCCCTGATGGAGGAGTGTTCTTGATGTGTTCAAGACACAGCTCAGAGAACAGTGAGGAGGAAGGAGAGCAGGGAGGAAGGAGAGGAGGGAGGAACGAGTGATAGAACAGAGAGCAGGGAGGTAGAAGCCCAGATCAGTTGATTATAGTAGGACTTTACACGTGTACACTGAGAAGTGTGTAAAAGGTTTTAAGTTAGGGAGCCAAATTAAGAAAATCGGGAAAACTTAATGATAAAAAAATTAAAAAACATTAATTAATACCCACCCAGTTTTACCTAACTGAGCGAATTGCCTTGCTCTCTATGAGAGTCATGAAAATACATTGCTTCCCTCTAAACTAGCACTTTGCTTGTTAAATCAAATGTTTCAGGGTCAGGGCTTTGCTACACTTTATCAGTTGAAAATGAAACTATGTGAATTAGAATACTATATAGAAATGACTTCCTTCTCTGCTTTCAATTACCTACATGCTGAGCTTTCTAAATTTGCATTTGCTTTTTTTTTTCCCCCAATAAGGTTGCCTCCTTTCCTCTTGTCTTAATTCATTTTACATCTGCAATATCAAAGTTTCAGGGGTAAGACTTGAAGTTAAATAGCAGCACTTATTGTCTTGTGTACGAAGAGAGAAAGCAGATGTTTTTATCAGCTCTGCCACCGTGTGATTTTTAACACTGCCTTTGCCTGGCCAGACCTGCCCATACTTCACAGCACACTGCTCTGTTGAGCTTCATCCTGCAGCTCTATGTTGGGATTGAGCTGCTTGCTACCCTCAGTGTGGATTCTAATGGGTGTTTCTTTCTTGTGGCATGTGAAAAATCATTTTCATCCCTCTATGCACAAACCTCCCTAGGTTAGCTCTTCAGATTTACTTATCAGCTTATTGTCTCCCTCAGGTCAGGAAGATGCTGGTTTTCACTGTTTTTGTTTGTTTGTGTAATTACCAAATCTAATGTCTTTTCTGTTGCTGTTCAAAGAGAATATTTATTCTCTTAGATCTTTCTTAGATTCAAAATTCAAAGAGTCTCTTTATGTCAAAATTTAGATCATTTTCTTTCCATAATATTTTTGCTTTGTTTATCCTTCCCAGTTTACTTTTTTGATACATTATTTACTTTTATTCTCAGCTGAATACTTATTAGAACTATTTACTAAAAAGCTTTTTTTTTTAAAAAAAATAGATCACTTTTGAACACAGAGAAATGAAAGAAAGAATGATGATTTGCAAAGAAACATTACTGAAGTTTTCCCTTGACATCTAAGAATTTCAAATGGACTTCATAAAATTGAAACAGCAGCTTGGGGAGCCCAGACTTGGCCATAATAATGATTGTTTTTGTTCATTCATTTGTCACACATTTAATGAGTCTTTACTATATATCAGGCATTGCGACAGATATTTTGGGACACAGAGGTGACCATGCTTGGCATGGATTCTTTTGTTCGTGAAACTTGCAGTAAAGCAGAAAAGGTAAAAATTAAAATTATAAATAATATACTCAATCGTTAACGAGTTTTAAAAGCTATCAGGACCAGAAGTGTGGTGGAGAAGCATGTAACAGGAAATCAGCATGACTTCTCTAAGGAGATGATGTTTACCCAGACTCCTACAGAATGCATGCTGGTAACCTAGGTGATAGTAGGGCAAGCATTTCAGGCAGATGAATTGGCATTTTCATGCATTATGGCTAAAGCTGAGAGAGTGCAGGGGGCAGGGTTAAGTGATGAGATTGAAGAAATAGGCAAAGGCAGATCATGGAGGGCATTGTAGGCCGTATTAAGCATTTTGGATCATGTTTCCATGGGACATAGAAAACAAATAAAGGATTTATATCATGAAATTGAGGCACATATTTTGTATTTTATAAAAAAAAATCTTCAGAATATTATG
>NW_012145745.1:2363461-2365459 GCF_000956105.1 Propithecus coquereli
TAAAATTCAGAATAATCTACTTAAATTTTTTGAGTTTATTTTTTAATATATTTGGGTCCTCCATCCTGTGAACTGATGAGAGAGTCAGTACCCTACTACTCTGCAATATTTCCTTCAAAATACTGACACTGGGATATAGCCTTATGACAGTTAAGACAGACAAAGACTTATGGCATAAAAAATTCTCTAACACTTAATTTCCATAGGATAGATAGCAATAAAGTTATCTGTAAATGAAATAATATGTCTATATTGATGATTAAGAACCTGAAGATATTTTCTGAAGAGAAGAATTATATTTAGAAGCGCTCCTCAATTTTATTATTTTTTACTTCTTGAGGAATTCAGTGGCATTGCTCATAATTCAATGGCATAGCTTGGTTTGGTTCTGGTTTTTACAAACCCTTCTTTACCTCAGATGTCTGCCTTGAATATTCTTTACTCTTAAGATCCACCACCACTGTCCTAACCATGACTGTAAACAAGAGGACTCAAAAAAAGGAGAGTGCCCTTCATTTTGTTCACAATACTTACTTTTATATGTAACATATCTCTTCTATAGTATTTTATTTGCTGAAAACTAGTGGTTTTAGGATAAAATGAATAAACTTATTTCCTCTTAAGATTAAATTATATGAAAATGTTGAGTCTTCTAAATTCAGGCTTTGTAATCAAGCTAGAGAGAAAAAATGCTCCTTCTGGAGATCAAATTTTTGGCAACACTTTAGGATGGGACTGGTGGCCGTGACACCGGAAAGCTGCTGAACAAGAAATAACATCACTTAGGGTCTGCAGCCCAGTGCTAGTTTGTGCCAAGCTCCATGGCTTCATAAATATTTATGAGTGATCTCTGCCATCTCGTTAGAATTTAATTCAAAGACAACAGGTGCAAGCAATGATTGCTCAAGCTAGGCCAACTCACTTTGTTATTGTGTTCCAAGTTTTACATTCAGAAGAATCTGTGGAGGGTAGTCTCTGTGACTTCTTTGGTTTATTAATTTCATTTTAAAAATATTGATTGGGCACTTATAAGTGTCAATGACTTGCTTCCAAGGAGCTGTAGTCTAGTTTGAAAAACAGATGCTAAAGGAAAGATAATACAAATAATCATGAAGCTACATTTGGGAAGAGTGTAATGAAAGAAATATAGAGTGAATCGTAAGGGTATGCCTCATGCAGACTATTAAATAGGCATACTGGGACTTTAGGGATGAGTAGGATTTCACCAGGCCAAATAGAGCTGTAGAAGGATGGGAGGAGGCCCACTCCAGAGAGCTTGAGTTGCCTGGATTAGGACCTCGAGGCAAGATGGCACTTGGTTCCTCCTGAAAAGAAAGAGAAGACTAGAGTGGCTGGGGCACAGTGAATCAGGAGGGAAGTGGTGCAAGATAAGACTAGCAGAGTAATCAGAAATGAGATTCTTAAAGAAAGCCAAACTAGAAGATCATTTATTCATGCAATGCATTGGACAAATGTCTATTAAAGGCTTACTGTGTGGCAGGCACTGTTCTGTGTGCTGGGATATGGCAGTGATTGAAAGAGAAAGAAAAGCTCCACTCTTACACTTAGATAACAGTAGGGAGACAGGAAATAAATAAGTGAGTAAATATACAGTAAGTCAATTAAGTGTCATGGAGAAAAACAAAATAGGGTAAAGGAGATATAAAGTAAATACAAGGGGTGCGACCTTGCTAGAGAAAACCTTATTATAGGGAGATGTTTAGCTAGAGAGTTGAAGGATGTGGAACCCAAGTAATGTACATATCTGGGAAAAGAATGTTTTGTTAAGCAGGAGGTTTTAGGCTGGACTTTGTGTTAGAATTCAGGTAGCCCATAAACTCGAATTGGAAAAACAAAAACAAACGAACAAACAAAAACTAAAACATTACTCTCGATAACCTCTAGCTGAAATTTAGAATTTCCCTCAATTTTGATTTTTATCATTAATCTACAGAAGTCCTAGCAGCACCTGTAATTTTTTTACTCAATTTAGATATT
>NW_012145745.1:2377654-2384190 GCF_000956105.1 Propithecus coquereli
AAAAAAGACAATTATCTTTCTTGGATTACAGGGACATTCTCGAGATCTTTCCCAGACTATTCTCCCCGCCCCCAATAAACCTACAGTAAGTAGTGCCTCAGCACTGACACATTTGTATTAAAAATAAAGAATATATTATCTTTCTACCAAACCTAGTAAAAAAAATTTAGATAATGGCCTATTCTCATCTTCTTGAATGCCAACTACAACATCGGTTTACATTTCAATACCTAAATAAGACTCAGGGTGGAAAAAAGTTGTCATTTGTGGTTTCCCTGCAGTAATTCAATGTTCTGAATTGTAACTCCTCCTAGTGGTCTCATAGAGTAACCACAATTTCCACTGTGGGCAGCTGACTTCTTGTTTCAATTCAATTCAATTCATTTCAATTCAATTCGGTTCATTTTCGTTCAATTCGGTCTCCCAAGTATTCACTGAATACTTTTTGAACAGTCGAATACTCTATTAGACACTCATTGAAAAGTACAAGGGACTCCCATCTTTATCTCAAATGAACTAATTTTATGAGCTAATGATTTTAACAACGAGTTGTGGCACTTTTACTTTGTTTTGCTATTCTTTTCCTTTTAATTAAATAGTAGTAAAAAAGTAGTGCGTTCCAATACTAACAGTTACAGAAACTCTCCTGTCCAAAGAAGGCGACACTGCTAAAAGTGAACGAGAGTTTGACAGATAGAATCATGGTGCTGAGGTAGATACAAAGTCTAGAAACAAAGTTTTGGGAGTACTTGAATGTAGTGATATATGGTGCAGGGAATCACTTTCAGGAAGGCACAATTGTGGACTGGAATCACATGAGTTTTTTGTCTGAGAGTCAGAATCCTGCTTTCTATTCTTGACTCTAGTGTCAAATGTGTCATCGCTAACTAGTTACCCAAACCACCTCAGTCAGCCTCTTTAGTCATAAAGACAGGGGACAGGTCAAGACTCCGTTGGGTCCCTTCGTGCACTGGATTTCCATAATTGTAGTTTTTAAACAGGATGAAACTCAACTAGTATGTTGTCAAATATTGACAGGTTCAAAATAGTCTTTGAATCCCTAAATTATTCAGTAGGTCTACAATTCCATTCTTTAATGATTTTTCATTATAAAAATATCTTTCAATTTATAACATTATTTTTAAAATGCAAAATAAAATAATGTACAATATGGATTAATAGTGATATATGAAATAAATGTGTAAGAGATAAAAAACTTAAGGTGACTTATCGACCTTTCTAATAGTAATTACCAACTACAGAAGCATGACTTGATACTTAGCGAAGAAGGTGGAAGATGTTGTGGGTAAAACTCAGATTGAAAATTTCTTCTCCTTTGTTGAGAGTTTTTGACCGCTCTTCTCAGAAAAAAGAAAGAAGGAGAAAAATGAGCTTACTTTTCTTTCTTGGCCCTCAAAAAAGAAAGTGGTAGATTGCATTATTTACAATTGTCAAAATATTCAATCTTCTCTATAGAATTATATATTCCTACTCTATTGATATCAGCCTTAACCACATGATTTGTTTTAGCTAATGAAATGCAAGCAGAAGTAATGGGTGCTTCGTCTGAAAAGAAGCTTAAAAAGGTATTTCATACTTTCCCTTTCCTATTTTTCTTTTGCTGCAAGCGTAGCAATTTCCCAGATTGAAGAGTATGTGGATCCAAACACAGCCAAGTAATCGTATAACATGAGTGTAAACAAACATTTATTGTTGAAAGCCATCGATATTTTGGGACTGCTTTCTATTGTTGCATAACCTAGCTTGAACAGATGCAGCCTCTATCAGACATGATGCAACACTCGTATGGGAAGCAGGCTAAAGTTGACGTGCACGGATAATACGATGTGACCTCAAAATGAGCTGATAGTAGGTGTTTCTGATATAAGGAATATGGTAAGGGAATTACCATTCAATAGTTGAACTTGAATTATCAATGAAAGCAATAAAGGGCAAAATTCATGGTGCAAAAAGGGAAGAAGTTAGAAAATTAGGTAATAATAATTATAATTTACATTTACGAACTGATTATTGTGATTACTACGTACACCATGTCTATGCTAATTCTTAAGAGTGATTATATCACCAAATCCTCAAATTATTTTAAGATATTAGTTTTCTTATTATCATTCAACCCATGAGAAGATATTAAAATATTTCTTAGTTCTGAGCAGGATTTAATCCCAGACAGTCTTGAGGTCTGAGTTAGAGAGTTTTACCTCTTAATCACTCTGCTCCTTAAAAGGAGAATTTGCCGTATGTGTGTGTGTGTGTGTGTGTGTGTGTGTGTATGTATGTATGTGTGTGTGTGTGTGTGTGTGTGTGTAGGGGTGTCACTCGGCATCAATTTTCCCCTTATAACAATTCCAGAAATTTCCTTTGGAATAATATCCCTCTCTCATTTTCAGTCATTTGATTGGGGTATAATTCACCAGATCCACGAGGGTTGAGTCAATTGTGGGCACATTTCAACTATTTTGCAGTAATGACAGTAGAGGCCAGGTCCAACATTTGAAAAATCAGAGCCAAGAAACTGAATGAGAAAACTCAAGTCCGAGGCACATTGCTTGAGCCTTGAACCAAACCACACCTGAAGTCAGACACTCCTTGGATGAATCGAGTTCGTGAAACTCTAAATTCCTCACATTAATTTAGTTAAAGTTTTCTTTCATTTCCATCTGAAACATTGCTATTATAAGTCATTTTTTATTATTGCTTATGTGTATGTTTTGTTCATTGAATGATAAACTTTTTGATAGCAGAGGCCGTTTCTAACTGGTACTTCTTCCTCAAGACCTGGGACAGGCTAATGACTACAGTAAATTCTCAATGAGTGAGGGAAGAATCTCGTTTTGTCTTGTTTGATGTAATAGTGATAAAATAAACACAAAATCATTTAATTCTACTGTTTCGTCATTTGCTGCAGTGACATTGATCATATTTATGAGGGTGGCAAACGCAATGATTCCTAATCTTTAGCCAAATTGTTTCTAAACATTTCAGAAGAATTTGAAATTGTGGAAACAACAGTATGTGTCTGTGTGCATGTAAAAAAGAGATAATTTCAGTTTCTTTTCCACTTAAATGCTAAATATGCACATAACTCAACACACAAAGTGTATCAGGCTGTGTGTGAGGATTAGGCTGGAGTGCCTGTACCCTTCTCTTCACCAACTACTCTCTGTGCCCCAGGGAGCTGAACTGTGGTCGAGTGCAGTTGGAGAGAACTCCAATAATTGAAATGGAAAGATTATTTGGCACTTTCTTTTCCATATTGGTCTGAGAAAATTAAATTAATTTTTTTTCCCTGATTTACCCTTTTTTTTTTTTTTTTGAGACAGAGTCTCACTCTGTTGCCTGGCCTAGAGTGCCGTGGCATCAGCCTACCTCACAGCAACCTCAAACTTCTGGGCTCAAGTGATCCTCCTGCCTCAGCGTCCCAAGTAGCTGGGACTACAGGCATGCGCCACCATGCCCGGCTAATTTTTTGTTTCTATTTTTAGTTACCTGACTAATTCTTTCTATTTTTAGTAGAGACAGGATCTCACTCTTGCTGAGGCTGGTCTCAAACTCTTGACCTCAGGCAATCCTCCTGCCTTGGCCTCCCAGAATGCTAGAATTACAGGCATGAGCCACCATGTCTGGCCTTGATTTATTCTTTACTCACACCTTTGCTATGTGAAAACTGAGGAAGATTTAAAGATCTTTAATAAAATCCTTTATCATACATAGCTTTCACTGTCAATTTAGCTGAAGTTTTTATTTTTTCCAGACTTTTGGAAGTCCTGCAGTCATAGAAATTTAATGTTAAGAGCAATTTTGGTGATAATCTAATTAAATACCTTTGTTTTGATGGCCTTGGAATGGAAGTTAAATTCTTTACTCAAGGCCACCCAGTGACAAAACTAGTACTTAAATTCAGTTTCTAAACTCCCAATCCAAAAATTTTTACACTTGACTTTCTACTTAGAGTTCAAATTAGAGTAGGAACAATATTTTCTTACATATTCTCTTTCATTTTGAATCAAGTCTCTTTACTTTTTTAAGAGTTAAAAAATAAATATACCTAACATTGGAAAATAATCTTCTTGAACTAACTACAAGTTGTTTTCCTTGCATAGCTAATAGTTTTTTCTAATGGTATTTTGTTTATGTCAGTTGTTTTACTAAACATTCCTTCTAAACAGATAATGGTTTTCATGATATATTTCAATTTTGTTTTCAGATGACTTAACTCCCCTAAACCCTAATTTCCAGAAATCTCAAAACTGTCTTATATTAACTTTTTATATTTATAAGACAAATCTTACATACTCCATAATAATCCAGTGTACACCTTACCTTTTTGGATTTAATCAACAACAGCTGACCAACATATACACTGAATACAATTAAAATTAGTTGAAAATTGTAAGAGACAGTGTTTTCACTGAAGTTATTTTCTTTTCTCAGGAAAACATTGACCTATGCTCACATCACTCTGAATGCTTGTGGTCAGTTTGAAATTTGCCTAGGTACTCCTACTTTCATAAATTTAGTTAGATATTTAGCAAGACTCATTTGTGTTTATTCCTAAACCTATGTATGCCAGCTATACTTGTTATTATGATTATTATAAATCACATTTACTAGGTGCCTACTACCTTGAAGGTACATGTGTGTGCGTGTGTACCCCTCCACACACACACATTTTAGATTATGAGGCAATTAATAAAATGAATAATACTGTAAAATAGGAGTTCCCAAAATAATAGGTAACTTGGAGATGTGCTGGCATGTTCCACTTAAGTAAACCTTTTGGTGATGAGGTAGGATTTGTTGGATCAATTGTATTTCAAGAGTTGTTTTTTGTGGTCTTAAATCTTCTGTTTAGATAGCGAAGAGTCAATAGGCATTATTTTAATTTCCATCATGCCATCTGGGTATTAAATTTATACTGTTACAAATGTTGTGTGCTCTATATTATTTTCCTAATATGGTAGGAAATTGAGGATCTTCAAAATAAATCCAGTTCATTACTCTAACTTCCAAAATAGTTATCTTCCAACTCCTTGGAAGAAATAAATGGAGTTTTTGTGTTTTATATAAGTTTGTGAAAGTTTGGTTTTATAGTCTCTTTGCTTTAAAATAATTATAGTTCTCTTTTCTCAAAGATTACAATCTTAGTTTTTTGTATTTATGCTTATGTACTTATTTTAAATCAAATAACAGGCAAAGATACTTGATTACAACCATAAACTTTATTACAGAAAAGGATTTCACAAATAACTAAATACTACATCTTGTATTATATAAGGACAGCTACCTAAATAAAAATAGATACAGTAATCAAAACATTAAAATAAATAAATTTATTGACATGTTAGTACATAATCTCCTAACAGAGCAGTTTATAATAAAGAATATTGAGGTCAATATTTTAACGTTTGAGTCCAGGTATGTCATTTAAACTTTCTTAGCCTTGGTTATAAATTGAAAACTGAATTATTAAAAAATGAAAGTATGTATATATTAATAAAATGCTTAAAGTAGTGTTTAGTTTAGCAAATAGGATTCATAATTATTACTGTCTAGTTTCCCTTTCTAGTTCCCCTATACTGTTTTGCTAATATTTAACCTTTCCAATATTACCCTTTTTAATGCTCACTTGGTCTTTACACCCCAGAGATGTAACAGTTGTTCACATCAGAAGAGCTAGAAAAAAGAGTTTCTCTGTTTTGCCTATAGCAGTTCTGGCTTCCCTTATGATTAGTTGGAAATAAAAAGCTACATTTAGTCCACTCTGGTTTAAAATGTAATCGAATCCAACAATTTTAACAGTCCTTAAGGAAATGTTCAGCTTTTGGAAAATGACTACTTGGCTTTCTTGTTACCACACTCCTTGTGCACTTGTTATTCTCAAAGATGGGTGTTGGGTTGAATGTAGGGACTGAGGCAATGGGGTGGCTCTTGTGAACATATAAGGCAAAAAGGAAGCGTCTTTGGATCCATCCATCAGATACTGATTTTCAGACCACTGAAAAGTGGGTGTTCTCTGTCTGATGCAGGATTTAGTTGGCCTAGTCCTTTCCCAGAATGTTCTGCTGGCATTTGCTGCCGACATCTGGGGCTGATGAACACAAAATACAGTTTTTCTCAACTCAGTCAATGGCTGTTTGTTGATGTGGTCCTCGTCATGTTGCAGACTCTCCGCCACTTTCTCCATCTGGATCCGTGGCCCAGTCACTCCACCCCACTATAGCAGGTTCTTGCCACATGGGAACCAAGAGAAGCTTAGTAGATCATTCCAGACCCTATTTATCTGTGGACATTTTACTCCATTTCCACAATAATGCTCTACCCGACGGAGGCACAGGGTCCTTTGCACAGCAGTCTCTTCCAAGTGTCCCAGATGGAGGCCTGGCAAGAGTTCCTTGTCCTCAGCTTCCAGATCAAACTAATTGACACGTCCACTCCTGAAGGCCAAACCCAGAGGAGAAATTGAGACATAAATCTGACAGCTTCTCAGCCTATTATTTTCCCTATAATCTCCCATG
>NW_012145745.1:2386565-2388979 GCF_000956105.1 Propithecus coquereli
GCTCTTACTGGAGTAAAGCAGGAGACCACCCTGGTCTTGTTTTCCACTAAAGAAATACTACGTCTCACCCCCACTCCAGAGGTCAGTATACTTCCAGCCTATGTGAGCAGTCATTGATTTCTAGAACCGTTCTGCATTGTTATGTTACATAGATAAATGGCTTAAAATTTTGTACTAATGAAAATTTTCAGTTACATATGAATGCCATCTACTTATGATACAGACCCCTCCCATACACACACACAGAAACATTGAATTACGGAGTAAATTGGCAAATAAGATACTTGGTAAATGTGGCATTCCCTTCCTGGTTATTTCCTAGCAATTCCTACCTTCGCAAAATTTGAAGGAATTCATGCTGTTCTGATGGTTAATCTCAAAAAAAAAAAAAAAAAAGATATGAGGGAGCTATAAACATTACAAAATCAGCTCAAGGAATTAGGTATGTGAAAGAGTAGATGAAGGAGATTCATCTTAAAACTTTCTTTTGGAAGAAAAAAAGTTGTAAAGAACTTTAATTTGCGAAAAAAAATACATAATATGAGTGGCAGAATGTAGCTGAATAAAATCACTGAAACTGGTGGATCGTACTATCTTTGAATTAACAGCCATGAACCTCAAACCCCAAACAAATATTTTCCTATCTTCACTTTTATCTGATGATCTTGCTGCATATTCTAGTGAGAAAATGCAAGCAACCAGAAATGAATTTCTGGCCAGAAGTGAACTCTGACAGGCTAGTATCGACACATCTACTCTCCTACCAGCATCTGCACCCACGTTCTCTGCCCTTTTTTGCTCATTAATAGAGGTGAATTCTCCGTGCTCCTACCCTCTCCACTGGGTACCAGATCCCATCGACTCTGATCTCCTCCAGTGTAGTGCTCCCTCCGTTCTCCACTTTCCCTCCTACAGCATCAGCTTTCCCTCCAAGTAATCATTCTCATCTGCACACACACATGTTATTGCTCTGACAGTCTTAAAAGAAACAAACTAAAAACTCTTTACACTTTGACCGCAAATTTCTGCGCCATTTCTCTTTTCCCTTTCGGTAATGTTCCTGCAAAGCATTGTCTACATGCTTGTCCCATTCTCTCTCGTAAGTAAGAGTAACAGCACTTTATTTTAGCGGCAGAGTCATTGAAAGATGTTTTTTTTTTCCTTTTAAATTTTTTCTAATAGCTTCTACTTGTCTTACTCAGGCATGTATTAACTTTATAATGGAAAAGTAACAACATTTTAAATGACTTTCATGTTGCTAAATTTAACTTAGTTCTTAATTTCTAATTTACTTCAATCCATCTCTAGTATTTGACTAAATTGATCACACTATATTCTCTTTTAAACAGACTCTCTTTATTCTCTACTTGGCTTGCAGGGCATTATACTTTCTTGAATTTTCTACACCTTCACTGAGACCTAGGTTTTTTTTTCCCCCTATACTAGTCTTCTTTTTCTTAGTGTCCCATAGCACAGTCTTTGGAACTCTTTGCTATCTATTCTCTCTTCTTTGATGATCTCAGAGTTTCAAAACCCATTTATATTCCAGTGACTTTTACATTTATATTTCCAGTTCACTGAGTTTTAGACACATATATCTAAACACTTACTTCAGATTTTCCCTAGGATGTCTAATTGATAGTTTATTTTTAAATTCAACTCCTGACTTTGCCACCACACCGCACCCTGTCCCACCCTCCCTGGATAATTCTGCTTCTCACATGGTCTTCATCTCAATGGGTGGCATCTCTTTTTGTCTGTTGACTCAAACCATGGAGTCTTTCGTGACCTTTCTCATTCTCTCACATCCTATTCCAAATCTATCGACAAAAGTGATTGGCTTTCCCATTGCTATTTATCCTTTAATTGACCACTTCTCACCCCTTTATTACTGTTATCCTGATTCAAGCCACCATGATTTCTCACCTAGATTCCTGCAATTAGTAACACAATGGATTGACCTCCTTCCTTTCTTACTGTTCCTTCTCAATATACCATCCAGGGGGATCCTTATAACATGTGTTAATCCATGACAATCCTCTGTTCAAAACCTTGTGGAAGCTTCTTATTTCACTCAGTATAAACCACTGCATTAAGATCATTTGTAAAAGTCTACATGATCTACATTTCCTTTTCCTTACCAGCACACATAGGCAATGAAATCAGACATTGACAATGATGTTATTTACACTTTTATGCTTTTAAATATTCTCTTAACATAGAACACTATTTTTCATAACTTCAATATAAAATATATTTTACTTATTTACTAATTACTATCTACTGATCATTATGCTAATATATATACATATCTCACATAAAAGGCTATTTCTGTTTATATAATACCATTATTCAATGTGTTACTATAATATGCATTTGTCCCACAGTCTTATACCAACCTAAAATCTTAAGTA
>NW_012145745.1:2390304-2414180 GCF_000956105.1 Propithecus coquereli
TTCTATTTTACAATATTTTTTTTCTTTTGATACTTCTTTCCATGTGGATGCACTCATTATCACCTTTAGTTTTTGTTTTTTTTTAATCTGCCTTTGAAGGGAACCCTTTAAAGTACTGACAGAACTTTGCAAAATAAACAAAATTGCTGCTGATTCTCTAACTTTAAGGAGCAAATGCACTTTTGAAACATTAATAAAAAAGCTTGCTTAGTAAAATTACCTAATAGCTGTAAAAGAAGGGGCATTTTAAAACACCCTCTCATGGAGGACAGATCCGTGGGTTCTAAGCAAAACCCTACATCATGTATATTACTAGTGCAGTAAGCTTGAAAAAATGTTCATAAAATAATGAAATATAATCGTTTCCAATCATTAAGTCAATTATAGTGTATTATTGTATGGGTTTTTTAAACCTTTGAACACATTCTTGAAGTAAAATTGTTCAATTTTGTGTTTAATCTTGAATGTTAAAGGTACAAATTAAAGCTTAAGGTAATTCTATTTTGTAAAAAAAGGAAGGAAGATGGATTTTAGAGGAAGAAAGTGAATCTAAGGAACAAAGCAGGTAATTAAAAAGACAACCTTTTCGGCTCAAAGATTCAATAAGACTTTCAGAAAACATCGCTAAAGATGAAGAATGTGATAGGGTTAAAAGCATAGAATTACTTTTAACTATACTCTCGTTTAAAGTGCTAAATTGCTGAGAAATCTCAAACCGTAGATAGCAACTGCTGTTGTCGTATTTTATTTGGTGCAGGGATTTACAGTCAGAGAGAAATTAAATGGCATTTGGGGCAACAATGTAATTAGTACTGGTGTTTCTTTCTGTAATCTCCTACCACCCAGTTGAGTTAAGTTTGAAACATTACATAAATTATATGACTAGCACCTTGCTGAACAACATATGTGAGTGTGCTGGATTTTGTTTTTTCCTTCTTCCCATGAATTATTTCCCCTTCTTCATTTTTCTATACCTTTAAGTGATAAAATCAGGGTTTTGAAGGGGGCAGAGGGGGAACCCAAATTTGGAAAACCCTAAGAACTCTGTGTCCATGTGTGGTGGGATTGAAAGTAGGTGGTCTAAGGGGTCATTTGACCTACCGAAGGGGCCAGTGAAAGAAAAACAGTATGTGAGCCATTAATTTTGAGCTTGTTTACACAAGTGTAATTTTGTATTGCTTGTTTACTGCTGCTCTGATGACAGAGACAGTTCCTCCTTGTCTCAGCAGGTTTCTGGTTGTCTTCTTTAAAAAATAATTTGTGGTAACAAACTTGATGATAATGTTTAATGTAACTGTTATATAATCTGATACTTTTAAGTAAGGAGTGACCTTTGACTATTTTAAAGTATTGACAGATTAACTCTACTAGATAAGTATTATGGCTTTCATGTTTATTTTTCTATAAAAGCAACAATTTCAATTTGAGGCAAATAATATGTTTCTGCAATCTAGTAATAGGTACTTCTGGAGAATAGGCTTTTTATCATACAAGATTATTGGCTTAAGATCTTTTATATGTACTTTATTCATTATCATTTTAATTATTCATATGTTATGAGATCTTTGGGTCTTATCTCAATACTATTTCCTTTTGATAGCTATTGGCTAGTGAGGTATTTTTTTTTTTTTTTAAAGACATATAATCAGGTTAAGTTGTCTTCCTGGTAAAGTTAGCAGAATTTCTGCATAATGTTATTATCTTGTAATGTAAATAAAGTTTAAAACAAATTGCAAAGATCTCTTTTTCACCCAATAAACATCTTTCATTTAAAAATTTTACCAAGTGTGTAAAACATACCAGTCGCTATGCATGCAGTACATACACAGTTCCTAGACTCCTAAAATTTATAGTCTATTGGAAAGACTAGTTTTGAACAAATAAAATCATTTCATAATGTGATTACGGCATATTCTGTTGAGATGTTAATTTAAAATTTTTTGAAAATATTCATATACATGGTTTAAGATGAATATAAAAAGTTTGAATAAAGATTTCTCTATACCACAAGAAAATGCATTGAGAATACAGAAAAAGAGTAGTAATCTGAGTGTTTTATTTACTAATTGTTAAGCAGCCAGTTTAATACTCTTTCTTGATTTGATTGATGGTTCTCAAACTTTTGACCATTTCAGTACACCTGGGGAATGAAATATATGTTTCTAGCAGTAAAGTGGCTCATAGAGATAACGATTCTCAAAATATGGGACGTTTATATCAGATTCATGTTGTCGGGTTTGGAGGGGCCATAAGTAGGTTGAAAAAATATTCTATTTTTCAGTTGACTTTGGCACATCCTACTCATAGGCATAAAAACGTTTTATTTCTCCTTGCTGTCCTTTCCACTAATGATAGGCTCACAATTTTAGATCCCATATACATGACAGAGATTTCAGAGAATTCACAGCCAACTAGAAGTGGTCTCTCAGTGGAGCTGACATGAAGGATCTACCAAGAACCTGATAATATAGATGATGTAATGCATGAAAAGAGCACAAAATATTTAATCACCTAATCGTCGATCTCTGGAAGTAATCACTACTGTTTACACTTTGAACAAAAAAGCATTTCCCCTGAAATTAGACTTTTTTTTCATTAAAAAATAATCATGAGCCGTAGCACTTATCTGGTCCCTCAATTAGCTATATTTTCAACTATATGTCTAGAGTTGAGTATACACTTGTATATGTGTGTATATAAAGGGTCTTGAAACAATCTTAAATGTGTTTGCATTATTGATGAAAAAACAATCTTCAAAATCTTCAAAATTCCCCAAAACTCAGCTAATATCTTAATAATGCACAATAATTACAAAACCCTTAAAAAATAAATAAGCTTTAGGAAATCGAATCAGTGTTTCTTGAAAGGTATAGTTTACTTTTTAGAAGTCAGATTTTCCAGCTCTTGTGGGATGAAAAATTAGGTCACCTTAGAAATAGTTTCAGTGTCATTCATAGTCCTTTTCTGCCATGTCCTCAAGTTAATGTGGAAAGAAAGAGACCCATAGTAAAAGGGTGGAGGATGTGAGGGAAGAGGGAAGAAATGGGATCCAAAATCTCTGTCGCTGGGAGAAATTCAGCACCAACAAACACCATGTTGTTCCCATTAACGCGGGGGCTGGAAGCCAGACTAACCCCAAAGGCTTCTCATTGGAAAAAGAGAGCTACTTGTAGTAATAATTATTCCTTGAGTTTAAAAGATTAAGCCTTACCTCTGACATGTGAAATGATTATACATGCACAGAGCAGCTGGGGAAAATTGAATGAGGATGTGAACAACACTGATAATAGAGGGAAGAAGGACAGGCAGAAGGAAGGCTCAAAGGGGAACTAGACTAACGCATATGTGCCTACAACCAGCACTTCGGTATCATAATCATAATCTCATTTAATTTTGTTCTTTAATAATCAATTTCTATTATTAGATATACTCAGAATTGGGAAAAACTAAACAGCTTTTTGTGAAAATGAAAGCTGCTAATTTAACCACCTAGCATCAAATAAGACAAAATTACAGATTCTTCCTATAACACAGCATTTCTTCTTCTTTTTTTTTTTTTTTTGCTGTTGTATTTCACACATTATTTCATTGGTATATTCATTTTGTTGATGTGAAGAAAAAATTACCGATAATGTTTAAACTAAAGGGTTTGTTTTATGTTTGTCCTGGTAATGGACCGTCCATGATTTTATTTATCATAACTGACGTGATAGTAAGTTTAGTCTGCTCAGATTCTTTTGCTTCCCCCACTTGATGGACTTGTTAATTCTATAGCACCGCTTCCCTCGTAGCCACCACAATAGTACTACATGGCTCAAGGGGCCAGAGTGCTGTATTTTCTGGTTCTCAGGTAAGCATATGGCCCATGCTCAGCCAATTAGTGTTCGTGTTAATTAAAAATAGTTCAAAATTACCTATTCATTTCCTCAGAGAAGAAACATTCCCTACCATTCTAACCCTTTGGTAACATACAAATAAGCATAAGACTAGATCCGGGAAGGAATTAAATTTTAAATTAAAATGAAAAATTAGTTGATTGAAGAGAATACTTTACTTCTCTAAGGAAACAAGCATAAAATCATTAGTGTTATTGTCTTTCCATCAATTGTACATATGAAAAGTACATGAAAATGCAGAAATAAAATATTTTAAAATGTGTTTTAGCAAAATGAAAACTTGTTTGGTCATTACACTGAAAAGTCTTCCTATCCCTGAGAAAATCCCACTGATTATTTCTGGGAGTTCCCAAATGTTATATATTTTCAAGAACTAGTCATTGCCACCACAGTCATTCCAAGAGTCACTTTCGTCACCTCAGAGGACACTAGAAGCACTTTCTGTTGCTCAACAGAAACTCATATATTTCCACATTGTAGCAGTTCTGCAGTGGTGAATGCTCTAACCCTGTGGTCCCCAACCCCAGGGCCACAGACCGGTACCGGTATGTGACCTGTTAGGGACCGCAGAGTACCACAGAGCTCTGCCCCACCTTCCCACAACCACATCTGCGGAAAAATTGTCTTCCATGAAACTAGGCCCTGGTGCCAAAAATGTTGGGAACTGCTTCTCTAACCCTTGAGAGGTCAAAGTAATGATGAAGTCTCTGGGCACTTGGGAAGGGAAAATGGTCATTGTGATACAGGGACACTGATATTTTTGATAGGACACCCATCTATTTTACAGTTCTTATGTCTAAGAAACTAAGACAGAAATGATTTAAATAACATGATCCTCTGGAGTTATCATTTCTATTTTTTTCCAGTGATAAAGGTTTAGATACTGAGTAAAATTCAACCTAGCTAGCTTATCCTCCTAGGATGTGACAGCCTTCAAGAAGCTCCTTGGCTACTGTGCTTCTATTACATTTAGTCTGTACATGGTAAGGGATTTTTAAAAGTAAATCTTCATACTCTGGCTTCTCTTCAGATCGTATAAATCTTTCACCTTTTACTAAAAGTAAATCTTCAAGTTATTTTATTAAATGAATTAATTTCAAGTCAAAAAATTTTGCAGTTATATTAAGTGTTAAAGTACATTTTATTTAGTTGCAAATGTAAAATATAATCAATGCTAAAAGAGAAAATCCAAACAATAAATGAATGTATACACAGAAGATTAAATTTCTTTCTCATACAAGGATTACCAGTCTTCCCTTGCTGTGGAGGAAACAAAACAAAACAAATCCTCAAAAATTTCTTGCATTTTCTTTCAGATAATGTCCATGTTGAAACAAATACAAGAAGCTGCCTGCAGTGGGTTGAATGATGGACCCAACAAAGGATATCTCCACATCCTAATCCCCTGAAGCTATGAGTGTTCCATATTTGGGAAAAGGGATTTTGCAGATGTAATTAAATTAAGGATTTTGAGATGAGGAGATTATCCTGGATTGTCTGGTTGAGCCTTAAATCCAATGACAAGTGTCTTTATAACCCACATACAGAGGAGGAAAAGACAGACACAGGAGAAGGAGAGGTGAAGATAGAAGCAGAGATTAGAATGACTTGACCACAAACCAAAGAAGCTGGCATATACCAGAAGGTAAAAGAGGCATGGCACGGATTCTTCCCAAGAGCCCTTGGAGAGAGAACAGACAGGCCTGCTGACACTTTGATTTCAAAGTTCTGGCTTACAGAGCTATGAGAGTACAAATTTCCGTTGTTTTATCCCACCAGGTTTGTGGTAGTTTGTTATGGCGGCCCTAAGAATCTAAGACACAGATTTTTATTTGAAATAGGGACACACTAAAGGCACTGATTTTTACTATTCATATTTCACTTTCACTTTGATTTTTTTCACATCAACACATATAAACGCACCAAATTTTATTAATATCTCCAAAGTATTTTATTATTTGGCTGTATCATAATTGATTTAACCAGTCTTCTGTGGATGAGCATTGATGTTGTTTCTCAATGATTGGTACCTATCTTAGTCCATTTAATGTTACTATGAAGGAATACCTGAGGCTGGGTAATTTAGAAAGTTAGCCCACAGTTTTGCGGGCTAGAAGGTTAAAGATCGGGCATCTGGTGAGGGGCTCAGGCTGCTTCCACTCATGACAGAAGGTGAAGGGCGGGGGGGCTGGTGTGTACAGGGATCATATGGTGAGAAAGGAAGCAAGAGAGAGGCAAGTGAGGTGCCCGGCTATGTTTTTGTTTTTTTTTTTTTAAACAAACAGCTCTGTGGGAACTAATAGAGAAAAAACTCACTCTCCTTCCCCCTGCCCCACCCAGGGAGAGGATTAATCAATTCAGGAGGGATCTACCCCCATAACCCCCAAACAGCCCATTAAGCCCAATCTCCAACATAGGGGATCAAATTTCAACCTAAGGTTTGGGGGACAAATATCAAACTGTAGCGGTACTACTAAGACAATGAACATTTTTTATGTTTGCCTGTGTAGACATGGAATATCTGTAGGAAAAAAATTTAAAGAAGAATTATTTTTTTGAAGGCTATGTACATTTTAACATCTCTTCTCCATTCAATTCATCTTTTTTCTCTCCTTCCTTCCATTCTTGGCAGAGTGAACCATCAGGACATCAAAAGAAAAAGAATTGTGAGAAAGTAAGAAATCAATTTATCAGTTTATCAGTATGGAAATACATTTCTATCTCACTTGATATGTTTCAAGGAAACTCAAACTCAATGTGTTCAAAACTGAGATTTTCTTTCTATCTGGTGTTCTTATTGCATTCTATGTTTCAGTTAAGAGAATCCCAAGTATTTCAGGCAAGTCGGTAGAATCTAAATAATTCCTTTCAGCATCGTCATATCAATTTGTCACCAAATACCGGAGAATCTACCTCAGCAATGTCTTAAATTTCTGGTTTCTCTTCCTCCTCCTTATTTTCACTGAACTTTAGTTCATACCCATATCTTCTCTTATAAGGCCTGCTTCAGATACCTCTCATGTGGCCATTCGTTTCTCTACTTTTCATCACATATATTTCATTTCCCACCTCACCGAAAGAGTTACCTGCTGACAAAATAAACCTGTCAATGTCATTTCCCGGCTTCAGACCTCCCTTAGCTGCCTGTTGTCCATAGGATTGAGTCATGCCCTTCTTCGTCTGATGCGGTCTACCCTTCCGACTTCACCAGCACCTGTTTGATCTGTTCCTTAAATCCAGCTATAGAATCTTTTCCATTCTCTGCCATGGCTTTGACATGGCTTCATGCCAGTTTTTTAGCTGTTTCTCTGCCTGAAAAACCTACCTCCTCCTTTACCTGAAAGCTCCAACTGTTTCTCTTTAAAGACTGAAATTGGGGCTTTTTATTGGAGAATCACCTCACAATCTATGGCAGAAGAATTGGCTCAATTCTTAGTGTGTTATGACCACATTTTATCTTACCTATATCACGGCATTTTGTTTGATGTGTTACAATTTGTGTGTTTACACGTCTGTCTCCACTGGCCTTTATGTGCATGGTGAACACAGAACCTAGCCTGTTACCTGACACGCTTTAGGCACTGATTTTATGATTCGTGAATAAATGACTAGCTAAAGTTGTACTTTTGCTGTGGAATATGCCTGTTATGAGTGACACAAATATACTCTTCATATAGCTGAGGTTCACAAAGGCTATTTTCCATGAATAACTGAGACAGTGGTAAATAATGTATTTTAAAAACAGATTAGATTATGTATATTGTTTAAAGAATTGTCAACTTTTACTATAGTCAATTTAATGTAAATTTGTTCCTAATGTCAGCAGAGGACTAAATGCTGTTTAGGTAACACACAATTTGTTTTAGAAGAGAGGTAAAATTCTCATGGTGTTTGAATGAAATCCTAATCTGACATATTGATGAAATTGTTAATCAAATATTAGTAAAATTAAACTGCACAAAGTTTTAAAAAGCCTAACATAAATTGCTCTATTTTCAGCTTCCATTTAAGAACAAAATAGAAATTAGCAAGATAAATGTATGTACTAGAGTAAACTGAGATTTCAGACTACCAGAGAAGCGCCTAGCTACTTAATGAAGACAAAAAACACATCCTCCTTAACTTTGAAGTAATAGCTAAATTTAGGTGGCATTTTATGACTTCCCACAGCCTGATTAAGAAGGGTCATTAGGCTTTCAAAACACAATATGGCACTGAAATAGAAATAATACCTTTTTTTGTTTAAATTATGTTAGTTTACCAAGTGTTTCCTGTCTTTAATACCCATTATGCTATATCCCCAAAGACCTCTAGTAAATTTAGACAGCACTATCTAAAAAAAGATACCTTAACAACAACACAAATAAAGTCAAAGCACACTCAAAAGCTCAATGCATGTTCCAATTTCTTACTGCATTTTTGTACACCGAACTCTTATCTACTTTCCTGCAAACTTGTTTGCTGGATACAGAGAATATTGTATATAATAAATTTAGCGTCCTACTCTTTACATTTTTATATTTCTGCCTCTCTTTCCTACTATAATATAAACTCTTTAAGAGACAATTCAGTGACTTCTTTTTTCCAGAAGTTTTAGCCTTGTACCTAATACATACAAGGTCAGTGTTTAATAGACATCATTTGCGTGAATGAATGAATGAACAATTGTATATCCTGCCTAGAAATAAATTTAGCTAGGAGAAAATAAGAAACATTTTTACCTTATATATTCTTTTGGGAATTTAAAATTTATCCACCTTGGGGGACTTATTTAAAATATATAATATGAAATAATTAATATGAAATTGCTGAGGACTTAGGGTTGTGAGAGGCATCCATGCATTTGAGGGTCTTTGAAGTTCAACTTTAGTAACTTTATGCTAATTCTGCCTCTGCATTTAGTACAATAATAATGAAACAGCACTGACATCTTCTCTTAAGCTCTATTTGGAATCTGTTTTAGGTCACTATTATGTGAAGCAACTTTCCTTGTGCTGGGTGAACTCCAGAGAGGTAAAATCGTAGGCTTTCATTGAAGAGATATGCCCTGAAGGAATTCTGTTTCCATTAAATGCTGTAGGACTTACTTTGATAGTAATTTAAAAACTTTATGGGAACTGTTGTTATTTTTAGGTAAATTTCTTTAGTTTCCTTGCATAAAACTGAAATTCATCTGATTATTTAATAAGAATATACTGATTATTAAAATTAATCTGAGTGTCAACCTTATGGATATACAGGTTTGTAGTTGAAATGAGAGTGAAAGATACACACATAAATATACATATAGTCAGAGTGAGTCTGGGGAAGTTCAGATGTACATATATGTGTTCTATTGGCTCACTGATAAGAATTTTTTTTCCACCACAGCTAGTCACCCTCACAACAAATGTGCTTACCCCCTTTTACTTCAGGGCACAGCTGGTGATTTGAACTCCAAGGCCTAAGATTACATCTGGGAAATCTGGGTTTTCTCCAGACGGTTTCATAGGAGGTCCAGATCTCCCATTCCCCATTCTTAATTCCTGTCTTGTTTATATCCAATTTAATGACTGTCTGGCCTCTGTTGCTGGCAAAAGGGTGTTACAAATCCCAGTGGTCACTGGCACAGGTTTTAGCCACAGCTACAGAGAGCAGAGAGGACTGGAAAGGCTGGATTTGGCTGCCGCCTGTGCTATTTATATCTAAACTGTCTCATAAAGTCTGACAAGGATATTATGGTTACTTCTGTTCCGTTATATACATATGTATACGCTGGCTGGAGATTCCTTGTTGCACTGGTCAGGGCTTCATATTAGTAGGCTCCCTCAGACTTTAGTTCTCATGGATTTACTCACTATTTAGTAAATGGGTTCTTCTCAGAGATTATCATATTGGATGTATTTCAGATTAGATTCGCCTATTCTTCAGAGGTTTGCTCTGACACAGCAAGTATGTATGAATGAAAGGCTTAGTGGCCACTTAGGTCTGATAATTACAGAGTAAACTAAGAAGTTGGCAAAATTTTATACCTTCATTATACCTTTTTCCAAATTTGTCCACAAAGTTTTCTAACTCTTTGACAATGGTATCATGTCAACCAGTTACCCTGAATTATCAGTGCCTTCTAATGTGAAAATAATCCTTTCTACAAACTTCACATGCAGATTCTGGTATCAGAATAAAAAATTTTTTAAGCAATTAAATAGGTATTCATAGCTCTAATATTTTATCCATTGTCCTGAAACTTAGTTTTCATAAATCATTTGGCATTTGGAATTTGACTAGATTTAAATCACAGAGAGGCTCTTTTTAGTCATTTTTGTTGGTTTTTTTGTTTGCGCGCGCGTGTGTGTGTGTGTGTGTGTGTGTGTGTGTGTGTGTTTTCCACTGTTTATTCCAGGAAGACAGGAGTGGCGTCTCATTCTTATTTACATACCACACTTTATGGAATGAAAATGAATTATATCAAAGGTGTGAATCCACTCTGGAGATTTGGCTTCTCAATGGAAAGTATTTTTATTACTTTTATGAATCATTTACAAATACAACAGTGTAATGAAAAGCATCCTGGAGTTTAAATCAGAGTTTAGCAGAGACAGTACAAAATGCGTTTGAACCATTTGTAGCATCAAAAAAAGTTCAAAAAATGATGGGAAAAGCCCCAGAAGTCAGCTTGAATAGGGTCCCACTGACCAAATAAAGAATAATTTGGTCATCAACGTAAACAATTATAATGAACTTAATCCACTGAATAAAATATCAAATGATAAGTCAATACAAATAGAAAACAATGAGTAGATTGCAAGGTTGATGAGGAATAGGATATATATCATTTCAAACTACTTCCTCACAGAAGATGTGTTAATCACAAGGGGTATAGTATAACTTAACAGTGAAAAAGCTTGACTTACATTGTCTTTATCAAAGTAAACATCATGAATAATAGGACAGATTGAAACTGGGTGCCCCTAGATAAGATGCAATGAGAATAATACAGCACCACTTCTGTGATATTACTGCACAACATCCATAACTGAAATATAATCAAATCCAAATTGGAATACATTATATAAAATAATTAGCCTATGATCTTAAAAATGTTAAGATCATGAAAGGCAAAGAAAGACTAAGGCAGTGTTCCAGACTGAGCATAAAGATTCATGACCATTAAATGCAACATGTGATTGTGAACTGAATTTTTTTTTTTTTTTTGCTATATAGGCATTATTGGGACAATTGAAGAAACTTGATTGTAATCTGAGGATTTAATGGTAGTAGAATATAAAAGTTAATTCATGGTTTTGGTGATACATGGCAATTATATAAGATAATGGCCTTGTTTGTAGGAAATATACACTAAAATATTTTAAGGTAATGAGGTATCAGGTGGACAGATTACTCTCAAAAATAGTCTTTGAAATTTTCTTCCAAGTTTAGTATAAATGAGTAATATTTTATCAAAATTTAAAAAATACTAAAACATAATTTTAGACTCATGATGAATTTGTGAGAACTTGTACTTATATTCTTTATTATACAATCTTAACCTGCAAATTACACACACAAAAAAGCCCAAGACCAACTTTCAAAATAATGATATAAAATCAGTGGTTGTTTTTTTTTAAAGTATTAAATAAAACGTTTTTAGAAAGTGGACATAAATTATGGGAGCTACTGATTTAATCAAGATGCCTAAGAAATAATTAAATATAAAGAGATGTAATTTCATGCATAACATTATTTTTTCAGTTTGATATTGCTTCTCATTCTCATAAATTTTTATTTTTGCTGCTGTTTTATATGCTGGAATGTACTTTGTGGCCTTTAAAGTACATATATTTATGTGGAAAAAATATTATGAAAGGTTCATAACATTTATGTTTATTGACCTTAGCAAAAACCTAGACTATAATTGGAAAATAGAAAATCCATCTGTTTCACCAGAGTGTAATAGATTTTGACTCCCAGACAGGGTAACTGAGTTATGTTTGGTATTGATATACATTAGTACCCACTTGTTCTTACTCCATTTTTATTAGGTTATTTTTGCAAAACAGGCTCCCTCATGTCAGTTGTAGGCATTCTGTAAAAATATCATGATCTGCTCAGTTGCATATTACCACATTTTCCTTCAGTAAGACAATGAAAATATGTTACTCATTAAACATTAATATCTTTTTTTTATTAAATCATGTAAGTTGAGCTCAAAAATTGTGTATGGGGTCTAATTATTTAGCTTAAGGGCTTGCAATGATTAAAATATTGAAGTAGTGAACTATTACTTCATCATTTTTGTTCCTAATTAACTTTTTGCCCAATTTTAAGCCCTCTATGGAAAAGAATATTTTATGTTTTAAGATACAGTAATTGCTTACAGAATTATTTGCTATCTTCTCAGTGTGAGCCAAGTTTAGCACACAGTTTTCAGAGAAGATTATAGATTTATTCATCCACGAAGAGAGAGAAGCCTCCAATACCATGATAACTTATGATTAAAATGATGAAATCAAAAAGAGATATGATGAATATCAACGAAAGGACATTCAGATTATCAAACTACTTCCAAAGTTCATCTAGCCTATTTAGAGCCAAAAGACAGTAACCTCTCCATGGGGTGTGAAGGTCAGAGATAGAACAACATGGAAGTATTGCCAGTAACTATAGACGTTGGGAGAAGGCCCACATCAAACTGAGTCCTCCCAGCATGCTATACATGTTGCTTGCCAGTAGACTGTTGAGTATAAATGGACTCAATTATTCATGGGCCAAACTGGTGGAAATGTTTTCTGCTAAGAGTGCACATAGATGCTAATTTAAACAAACACATATTAAATGTACATATTGGCAATCATAGCACTTGAAGTAATCCGGTATGTTTTTCTGTGTACCAATAATAATATGAGTATATAATAGGGCCCTTCATTCAAAGGTTTCAAAATGAAAGCAAATATTGCTTCTTTTCTATTTTACAAAGGTCTAGCAATGAAAGGTGATAACTTTTCCAAATATGATGTACCAAATAAAGTTGTGTCAAAATATAGTAAGTAAATCAGGTGTTAGCAGAGCTGTTGTTATTATTTCTGCCATTTCCAGAGTCTCTTGTCTCTTTCCTGGATTATGCATATTGTTCTCTACTATTGTACTATTGCTTTTATTTGTTTGGTTTTGGTTTTTTGCCTATAATCATCTCCTTTTCTTATTCTACGGTTGCTCCATTTGTACATTCAAGAGAAGTCCAACTTTTCTTGACCCTCTATATTTTCTTTTCTCACCTTTGGCTTTTAGCTCTTTCTTTGTAATGCTTAAAGAATGGTAGAGACAATAATTCAGAATGCCTGGAAAATAACTGATCTTTACTCATGTACCAGTCATATAACAGAGACCCCGATCCTTTCTCCTCACCTAGAAATGTGACAACACACTGCACCGCCAATTCATCACTAAGATCATCAGTCTGAAAACTTTGGAGGAAAAAGAAGGAAAGAAGAGTCTGAAAATTCAGAATCAGTGTTCAGAACCTCTGTTGAGGTGGGCTTGAATTGGAAAGATTAGGATTTAAAAATGAGATGAACTCTCTGAATGAGAACCAGGAAATTATGTGTTCCCAGTGCAGGCCAAGATAGTCATCTGGAAAGCATGGTGGTAATAGTCCAAACAAAAATGAAACTCAAGGAGGTCTAAAACAAAAAGTTTCAATGAGTGCTCTGACACTGGGAACTCAGGTACTCAAGAAAGAGGCTCAGTTATTAGAACTGGCTGGTATAGTAAGGATGTGGTTACAGTAAACATTTTGAAATGTGCTTTATACACCTAAACTCAATGTAGAAAAAAATAGCAACACAGTTGATTAGATGAATTACCTAAGCTTTTAGGTTGGATGGTTTTTCACTGTCTCTAGGATAAAATAAATTCTGATAGCATGAGTGAACAGAATCCACAGATTACGATTATGTACACTGAGAGAAATGGAAGAGAACTGTGGAAGCAGAGAAACATGTTGGTCATTATAGGGTTAATGTATTATTGCATCGTGTTTATGATCCTCTGAAAAGTGATAGAATAAGTTTGTTCTATTTTACACTCAAACAGAACCATGGAATAGATTTCCATCATAAACCTTATTCTTTCTATATTCTGTCAGGATATAGTAAATTTCCAGTTTCTAATTCCAAAAATAATAGCTTCCCTTTATTATTTTTTTCCAAAATTCTTCTAGAACAAAATTGATGAGTGCCCAAATCACCATTTTTCATACCCAGTCTTCTTAAAAATACAGTGTACAGTCTGAGTCTTTACTTCCTCGACAACTTTTTGCAGTCTAAACTTACTTAATGTCTCTGTAACGAAATAGTGAACCTTCCTACTCCTTAAGGTATATTCTTCTTGTAGCATCACGTTCAAAATTTTCTTCTTGAATTTCTCCTGTACCCAGTCTCTCTGAATAGTCCTTCTTAGGCTCCTTCTCTAAATCTGTTCTTTGAATGTTTGTATCCCCTACAGTTATATGTTGGATGCTCTTCTTTGTTGTACTCTGTATGCTTTTCTTTTGATCATATCATTTACTTGGTAGTTTTCTTATCCATTTGTTCACTGATGACACTTTCTTTTTTCTCACTTAATTTTCCACTGCTTACCTTTCTATTGAGTTCAATCAAGTTCCTAACTTCCAATTTATATCTTTGGTAGGATATTAGGCAGAAAACATAAATATTACACATAGATCCCTCATGGAATTTGTTTTATAATCTGGAGAAATTGCTCCTCCTTTTGTCATCTTATATCCCCTATATTAGTTAATGCCATCAAACACATAGGCAGTTACAAGAGTTAAACTTTTAGTAATTACCTTCAATTAGTTCCTCTTCTTGATGTTCCATGTGCAATAAGTTAACCTTTTACAACTCTCTCTAAATTATATCGACTTGTTTTCATTACTACTGTCCTAAACCAGATCTTCATCATATCATAGAGCTTTCCTGTTGTTTCTAAAACAGAAATGTTCTCTCACATCAGATTCTTTGTTTTTAGAATAATTTAAGCTTCTTTGGTCAATAATATAACTTGTATATACAGGGGTTGGCAGTCTAATCAAAGTCCCTTTCATCTTAAAATTGAAATGACTATAACCCTCCAACCAACATTCATGAAATTAACCACTGCTCCAGGTCTGCCCTCCTTTATTCTACTCCCATTATGTTTGAGAATATTCAGAATGAAGTGTCTCATGTAGATCCAGAGACATGTCTGTCTTGGTTTTTCCTCTGTCTCCCCAACACATAAGCTCTCCCTGATAATGCTACTCTTCCTGGCAGAGCCAACTAGGTTGCTATCTTTCTGAGCACATACATTAGCACCTGATAGAGTGAGTAAAAGTTTCTGATTTCAGCCTGGAAACGTGTAAACATCTTCCTTCTCCAAATTTAATATTTTGATGTCGAAGTGGCACTGCTTGTTTCCTGAGTCTCACAAAATTCTGAACTCAGTTTTTTTTTTTTTCTCATCATTAAATGTTCCATCAGTACCAAGATATACACCTACTACACTAAGAACAGTGGGGCTGAATTTTAATTTTAAAAATTGCTTTATTATGTTTTCTGTTTTTTTGTTTGTTTGTTTGGTTCTTCCTTCCTCCTGTAGAACAAGATAGAAACCCTGAGTTTACTTTCTGCATGTTAGGTTTGTGGAATAATGGATAAATCTTAAATTGATTGATGAGATTAAGTAAAATGCTTTGAAAGAAATATCAAGAGTATGTAAGGGTATGAAAATGATATTTGGAGAAAATCAGTAGTTGTGAAGGTGGAAAGTAGGGCTGTCCTCTATACAGAGGGAAAAATGTCTCCTTAGACTGTGGAGAAACAATGAGAAAGATACCTGTGGTTTTGCAGAAAAGGAAGCTGTAGTCTAGGTTCTTGGCAGTGTGCCAGAGTATGTGACAGTCATAGATATGCTGGAGGGAAATGGCTTGCACTATGTCTGGACCCTACAAAGCATGTACTTGTCCCAATTGTTGGATGAATATTTAATTCAAAGCAATGGGAACTTCAAGAATTAAGCTCTCAGAGATGATGATCATCTCAGTGGAAGCCTTTGCCCCGATGAGACTACAGACCAGGGTACAAACTCTTGATAGCTTGAAATAGGGGCATAAGCCCAGCCCCTATGCCCAGAAACAAAGGAGGTTATGCTTTCTGTTATTATGGTAGGATGTGATCTTTGTTAGAGAGTAAACTGAATAATAGAAAACAAGTATTGATTCCGTGTTCTGAGTGTGGGACGGAGTCACACTCAATAACATGTAAAGGCTCATCAAGAATCATTGAGTCTTTTGAACAAGAATGTTTCTGAATCAGGAATAAATTAAAACCCCCAGAAATGGAGTTTATTGACTTAGAGAAAATATAATTAAAGATCTTAGAGAATTACTCTCAATAGTCATTGTTGATTTCAAGGATACAAAAGATCTATGATGAGAATGAGCTTAAGAGAACACTGAAGAATGATTTTTAACCTCAGCCATAGAAATTGCAGAAGAAAGTGAGGCAAAATGTCAGCTTGTTGGAGTTCACTGATGAGATTACATTTTTCTGATTCTCTATAGAATACTTAGAAGTACATGCATCAAAACTGACTCTGAAAGCCTTTTTTTTCCTCTACTCTAAATTTTTAATAGCATTCACCTCTTCATGGAGCAGGAAATAGAATTTCAGTAGAACCAGCTTAGTTCTTTCCAGCCAGCATTATTGAAAGTGCTAATCCATACACTGAAGACATTTTGTACATTAGGTGGTCACTCTCTTTCTATCCAGAACCTAGGAAAAGGGATTTGTCACAGTATCCTGACAAATGAGCAGGTCTCCTCAATATGCCGTTCATAAGGTAGCTTGCTGATAGAAGACAAGACTGTTTTAAGTCAGCTAGAGAGGGTACTGCCTGTCTTCGGAAGGGAAACATTTTCAAAACATTATAAATAATTTAGGAGAGAAAAAATAGGCCCTTTTTCCAGTTTTTTGTTTTACTCATGGAATCTGATTTTGTACATGTCTGGACCCAGTTGGAGCTCATTTTTTTCTCAACAAACAGCTGAGAGTAATTTGAATTAAAAAAAAAAAAAAAGGCTCCACATGGTGAGGGCAATAACTGAGCACATAGTGGCACCTCTGGTCTACTTCCTAATGAAGACAAATGTGTTCAGGAGGCCAGCTCCCAATCTACAGGGCTCAATCTGAGTGATAGATGTTGGCTCTGAGGAGCACAGGGTATAATCAAAAATTCTGACTGGGGATTAAATACACATTTTCTACCAAAGTTAAATCCTCACAGAGCAGGCTCAAAACTAAAGGTGACTGAGTGTCTTATCAAAACTTAGAGGAAATTCCACCTATTCTGCTCTTCTATCTCTGGTTGCCAGGAAAGGGGTGTGATCTATTAGTATAGCATAGTGATCAAGAGCATGGTCTCTGGAGACCAAATCTTCCTCCACTTCCTAGTGCTGGATCTTGAAAAATCATGCCATGTCTCTATGCCTCAGTTTCTTGATCCAGTATTAAAAAAGAATAATAATATTTAATATTACCTTTATCGTATCATTAGTGTAATAATTAAATGAGATCATGCATAGAGAAGGCTCAGAAGAACACATGGTACAGAGCAGACACTTAATATGGTAGTATTACTAGCCCCCCCTACCCCCACCACCAACCCCCACCACAAATGAGCAAGTTGAATAACTTACCCTGTGAATAGCAGCAACTTTCTTACCCAGATGATGCTGTACATGTAGGATGTGTTTTTCTAAATAACTCATTTAGTTCAGTAATATAGATTTTTCCTTCTACTTCAGGGTTGGTGGGGTGGGGAGAAAAAGCATTCATTTTTGTTTTAGGAGAGCATGGATTTTACTAGGAAATGAGCTGTCAAAAATATTTTGAGATTTTAATTTATTTTTTATTTCAATAAATTTAGGGCATACAAGTGGTTTTTTGTTATATGGATGAATTGTATAGTGGTGAAGTCCAGACTTTTAATGTGTCCATCATCTGAATAGTGTACATTGTACCCAATAGGTAATTTTTCATCCCTCACTCCCCTTCTACCCTCCCCCTTGTGAGTCTCCAACGTTCATTTTGTCACTCTGTATGACCATACATACCCAAAGCTTAGCTCCCACTTGTCAATGAGAATTTACTGTATTTGGTTTTCCATTCCTGAGTCACTTCACTTAGGATAATGGTCTCCAGTTCCATCCAAGTTGCTACAAAAGACATTATTTCATTCTTTTTTTATTGCTGAGTAACATGTTGAATAAAGTGGTGAAAGTGGGCATTTTTGTCCTATTCTAGTATTTAGAGGGAATGATTTTATAATGACTTTTCCCCATTTGGAATGATGTTGGCTTTGTGTTTGTCATATACCGCTTTTATCATAAGTTCTAGATTCTAGATGTGTTCCTTCTATGCCTAGTCTGTTGAGGGTTTTCAATCATGAAGTGCAGAATTTTATCAAATGCTTTTTTTTCTGAAACTATTGAGATGATAATATAGTTTTTGTTTTAAATTCTGCTTATGTGGTGACTTACATTTATTGATTTGCATATGTTAAACCATCTTTGACATCCCTGAGATGAAAACTACTTGATCATGGTTAATTATCTTTTTGATGTTCTGTTGGATTCAGTTTGTGAGCATTTTGTTGAGGATTTTTGCATCTATGTTAATGAGGGATATTGGTCTGTAGTTTGCTTTTTTGTTCTTGTTGCATCCTTGCCTGGCTTTGGTATCAGGGTGATACTGGCTTTGTAGAATGAGTCAGGAAGGATTCCTTCCTTCTTGATTTTTGGAAGAATTTCAGTAGGATTGGTACCAGTTCTCCTTTGTAGGTCTGGTAGAATTTGGTTGTGAATGAATCCAGGCCTGGGTGCTTTTTTGTTAAAAGAGTAGATTTTTTTATTACTGATCCAATCACACTCCTCATTATTGGTCCATTTCTTCCTGATTCAAGTTTTGGGGGGTTGTATGTTTCCAGGAATTTATCCATTTCCTCTAGATTTTTTATTTTGTGTGTTCATAGTAGTCTCATAAGGTATTTTCTATTTGTGTGGTATCAGTTGTAATGCCTCCTTTTTCATTTCTGATTGAGCTTATTTGAATTCTCTCTCTTATTTTCTTTGTTTATCTAGCTAGTGTTTTACATAGTCCCATATTTCTTGGAAACTTTATTAATTTCTTTTAATTCTTTTCCCTTTGTTTTTGACTGACTGGGTTAATTCAAAAGCCTTGTCTTCAAGCTCTGAAATTCTTTCCTCTGTTTGATCTAGTGTATTGTTAAATCTTCCCACTGTATTTTGTAACTATCTAAATGTGTCTTTCATTTCCAGAAGTTCTGTTACTTTTTAAAAGATATCTATCTTTTTTCTGAATTTTTCACTTATGTCCTGAATTTTTAGTTTCTTTGTGCTGGTTTTCAACTTTCTCTTGTATTGCAATGAGTTTACTTGAAATCCACATTTTGAATACCTTATCTGTCATTTCAGAATTTTCCTTTGGTTGGGATCCATTGTTGGAGAGCTAGTGTGATCCTTTGTGGATGTTGAAACAGCCTGTTTTTTTTTTTTTTTTTTTAATACTGCCAGAATTTTTATGCTAGTTTCTTCTCATATCAAGAAACTGCCACTTCTTATGTTTGAATTTATTTAATGCTATCATTTGATGGAACTTAAAAATTTTATTTCATTTTTCCCCCCTGAGGGTATGAATATATTGTTTATTGTGTTTGGTTTCGGGCTTCAGTTTTGGGTGTCTTCAGGGGGCCAAGGCTCTGTATGAGTTCCTCGGTTCTAATATATTGCCTTTGTGCAGTGGCTTTTCAGATGCTGATTATAGTAGAGATTTGTTGTTTATAGGAGTAGGCTCTCTACCTTCTGTGGTACTGGAATTGCAGAGGTCTCAGGAATTTTGCCTCATTCTCCAGCACTATGCCCTTCTGGCAGCAAGTATTAAATTGGGTTGTGCATTTCAATCTCCAGGGCCAGTTGGTAGCACACCAACAGGTAAAAGCCAGCTATAGCAGAAGCTGGTAGGTAGGTGTTTAACTTTGTTTGTTGGGAGATGTTCTCTGTTGTCTCAGGCCATGGACTAATCTGTTTTAGGAAAGCAATCTGCTACCCTGTCATGCCCCATCCTAAGGCTCCTGACTCTCAATGCAGTCAAACTCTGTTATCTATCCCCAGGCCACAATGTTGCTGAGAGCTACAGAAGACGCCTTTCCCACAGAGCTCTGCCTAAATGGTTTCTGAGCAGAAGCTCTTCCCTTAGCTCAGAACAGATAGCTTTGCAAATTACCTGTTATCCTTTGTGGGGAGCACAGCTGCTCCGTATATATAGAGGGAGGTTCACTGCCATTTTCCTCATGCAGGTGAGTACCCACTGTGCTGTTGTTTGCAATTTGGGTTGGCTAGATCTCAGACCACTGGGGGAGTGTTCAGGTGCCAGCAGTGGTGGATTAGGTTAGGTAATCCTCAGTCCCCAGGTCCCTGGATGGAGTGCTTGACTCCTGTGGGGACCAGACCAAGGCTGGGCTGGTAAACTAGTCTTAGGGCCTCCCTGGGTTGAGGTGCTGGGTGTGATAGGGAGGGGTGGGATGATCTCTTGGTCTTGTAAAATGCTTAGGTGGGGGAAGGGCAGGTACACTATGAACCTGACATCAGGAAGGGTGGGACTTTCTCAGCGGGATTAGCAGAAGCAGGCATCTGTGGGTACATAGGCTGCTCATACCTCCCTCCCACAGCAATGGTAGCAGTCTGTTTTAGAGGGGCACAGAAGTGTCTAGATTGCCAGCTCCCTCCGTGGCTCTGTAGTAGCAAGCGTGGTGGAGGCAGCTCAAACTGCTATGAGCTGGGTGCCCAGATGCCTGAGGGCTGCAGCAGAAATGCTCATGTTGGGGAGGGGCAGTGGTGCCACAGGCTGGTCTCCAGGGAGGCCAGGTTCCTTTCAGTAGAGGCAGGCATCTGGGGCCACAAACTGTTCATCTCACCTTTCATCAGCTGTAGCAGATGTTTCTTGGGGTGCACAAAAGTATCCATCCCCCCCACTGACTCCCTTGGCGGCCCTATGGCTGTGGCAGACTGGCATAGGTGGTGGCCCCAAAGCAGGACAGAAACTTCTTGGGGCTGTACTCTCTGAATGGCCCAGAGCTCAAGAGCCTGTGCGGCTTCACCCAAGGTCAAGTTCTAGCAGTCCTTCTTCATACCCTCTGGATAGCTCCTTGCACAGGCTTGGGGTCCGTGAGGGCCCAGGGGTTTTTCTGCAGCTGGGATGTGAAGAGTCCCTGGCAGAAGGGTGGAAACCCAGGAATCTCTCATCTGTTTTCCTGCAGATCCTGGCTGAGCAGTGTGTCTGTCTTCGCTCTTCTCTACATTCCCGGTTCCATCACTTCTCTGTTGGATTTCAGTATTCTGTCTTAGACTATCTATTCAAAGCGTGAATATCTACTCACCAATTTTAATTCCTCTTCATGAGAGAGGCTCACACTAGTTGCATCTAGTTAGCCATCTTGAACCAGAACCTCTGAGATTTTAAGTCAGGTGCTCCTCCTTAAGTAGGTTTTGCCCTTTCTCTTTTTACCATTCAAACAGATAGCAGATAGGCTACTTCTTTGCTTAATGAAGAGTGTATGGTGAAATGTAAATTTTCAAAATGAATTATCTGGCCAGGCATGGTGGCTCATGCCTACAGTCCTAGAACTTTGGGAGGCTGAGGTAGAAGGATCACTTGAGACCAGGAGTTCCAGACTAGTCTGGGCAATAGTAAGACCCCCGTCTCTACAAAAAATAAAATATTAGCCAGATATGGTGGCATGTGCCTGTAGTCCCAGCTACTTGGCAGGCTGAGGCAGGAGGATCTGCTTGAGCCCAGGGAGTTTGAGGTTACAGCGAGCTATGATGATGCCATTGCTCTCTAGCCTGGGCAACAGAGCAAGACTCTGTCTCAAAAACATAATAAATGCATTATCTAAGTAGTAGATCATTGTAGATGGTCCTGAGAGAAAACACAAGAAAACTGTATTTAAAGCTATAGAGTTTGGTGGAGAAGGAGAGTGTGGGGGGAGATTCCCAACTTAACAAGAAAGGAAGTTTCCTCAGGATGGCAAGTACAAAAGATAATAAAAAAGATTCCAAAAGCCAAAAAACCTAATCTTGCTCCAATTAATCATCAAGGAGGGGGGAAGATCTTGGAAGAAAACAGGTTTTATGATGCACCTAGACAGAACATGCGTGTGTCATAGAATGTGATGATGAACTCACCAAGGACATGGCAAGACCAGAGAGAGAAATGGTTTCACACTATGGCTATACAGCAGGACTGAAAGGAGCATCGAGTGAAGAATTTAGGTGTCTGGGGTGACCCAGAAGCATCAGAGAATCACTGCACCTGACAAAGTTCTGTGGACCGAGGCAGCAAGCATCTCTAAAACCTTACATAAAAAATGATCAGAGACTAGAGATACTGTCCTATTGCTTCCTTCTTTCATACTCCAGAAATTAGCATTGGTGAGGGCCCTGGAAATGAAATTCCATGTTGTAGGGAGTGATCTCACCAAGAAGACTAAAGCTTGGCTTTCTGGCATCTCTGTGGAATGAGAGCTAAGAGTATGAAATTAATTTGTTTTGCAAAGAAAAGATGTTTTGGAATGAAATTTGTACCTTTTAAAAAAGCAGCAGGTTTTCACTTTAATCTGTAATTAGAAAAAAGCATCTTAGAGAATGATGTCTGCCTTCCACATAAACAAACTACTTCTTACATTTTACGGTAAAATACTCCTTCAATCTACATAGTCTCAAACAATTGCATTTTAGTTTGTGGTTTTTGCTTTTCATTTGCAGAACTAATGGCTTGATTAATTTGATTTTACCACAAAGGAACATTTTGCTCGAAGGGTAGGGACAAGTCTCCTCTTTCAATAAATCAAACCAAACCAAAAACTCCTTATAGCCTTGAAAAAAAAGTATTTAGACATCTACTTTTTTTCCATTAAAATTTCAGACAGTTTTGGATCAAGATTCCATGAACACCCAAGCTCCCAAAGTAGTAATTTTTGTAAGAAGAAAGATTTTCTTAAGTATGAGGCTTGGGCATGAAAGCCAGATCTTAAAATGATGACAACAGAATGTATTCTTGCCCTTTTCGCATCTCCTTTTATGGTCTGTGATCTCTGGTACATTAGTAATCTCTGCCAAGTCATTCACGAGAATGATCCATCCAATTTTTCCTTCCCAATGTCATCTCTGTAAGCATCCTATCCACTTCCCACACATGCTAAACACGTTTAAACATATCTTTAGAGCACGGGTCCCCAACCTATGGTGAGTTGTATAATTAATTTCATTATATATTAGAATGTAATAATAATAGAAATAAAGTGCACAAAACTATAATGCACTTGAATCATCTCTAAACCATCCCCCGTTCCCTGGTTCCTGGTGCCAAAAAAGTTGGGGACTGCTACTTTAGAGTATCTGTGTTCTTTACTCACACCTTTCTACCTCTCTGCCTGCTATCAATGTTCTTCATAAGTAAGACGTCTTATATTCTCTAAGCACCTACCCAAGACTTTCTTTACTTTCTCCAGCAAAATGTGTTGCCCTGTTTTTTGGATTTTCATAAAACTTTCCAATTTCTGCATTATAGCACTTACCACAGTTACTATAATTATTTATGTGTGTGTGTCTCTCTCTTTCTCAAAAAACCATACACTTCTTAACAAGAAGGTCATGGTTTATTTTTCTTTGATTCTTCAAAGCTTACACAGTGCTTGGCATGAGATAGGCCCTTAATGTTGATGAATGGATAGCTACATGAACTGGTGCAAACTTTATAATCTATTGCCCAATTAGCCTGAAGCAATTGTATTAACCCAAGTCTTTGTGTATTTCAAAATTCCACGAGAAAAGGGACACAGATATATTCATCATGTTTCATTACAAGAAAGGGTCAATATTTT
>NW_012145745.1:2414920-2417069 GCF_000956105.1 Propithecus coquereli
AGAAAATAGGAAGTTTTAATCAATGTAGTAGGCTGATAGGAATTTTTTTTTTTTTTGGAAAAAGAGTCTCACTCCATTGCCCTGAGTAGAGTGCCGTGGTGTCAGCCTAGCTCACAGCAACCTCAAACTCCTGGACTCAAAGTGATCCTCCTCCCTCAGCCTCCCGAGTAGCTGGGACTACAGGCATACGCCACCATGCCTGGCTGATTTTTTCTATATATACATATTTTGGCTCTGTTGCCCTGGCTAGAATGCCGTGGTGTCAGCCTAGCTCACAGTGACCTCAAACTCCTGGACTCAAAGTGATCCTCCTGCCTCAGCCTCCCGAGTAGCTGGGACTACAGGCATACGCCACCATGCCTGGCTGATTTTTTCTATATATACATATTTTTAGTTGTCCAGATAATTTCTTCGTACTTTTAGTAGAGACGGGGTCTCACTCTTGCTGAGGCTAGTCTTGAACTCCTGACCTTGAGCGATCCACCCGCCTCGGCCTCCCAGAGTGCTAGGATTACAGGCATGAGCCACCGTGCCCGGCCCAAAATGTCTGATTTTTAAGTACTAACTTTGACAGTTGATATCATTGACATTTCACTTTGACACTTCTTATTTTATTTTTATTATGAAGGTACATTCTCATTCTTTCAAAGGCACGATTTGGCTTGTGATTATCTTTCAATTTTTTTTTGTAGAGCAATTTTTGTGAAACCATGGATAAGTCAAAATTCATGTTCTTTTCAAATATTGGTTCCGTCATGAAACTAATATAGCTCAGACAGCTCGACATATCAACAAAGTGTTTGGGAAGATGTGCCTAATGAAGGTATAGTATGTCGATGGTTTGAGTAGTTCCATTCTGGTGATTTTAATCTTGAAAATAAGGTACGTGCCAACCTGAGACCAAGGTGGATAATGATGAGCTGAAAGCTCTAGTGGAAGTGAATCCATCTCAACCTATGCAGGAATTAGCAGCAAGGTTTGATGATACTATTTCAACAATATTGGACCATTTGAAACAAATCAGCAAGGTAAAGAAGCTGGATAGATGGGTTCCTTATTAATTAAATGAGCATCAGAAGAGAAATCATCTCAAAGCTTGCCTTTCTTTGCTGTCATGACATAAAGGTGAATCATTTCTACATCATATTGTTATATGTGATTAAAAAAATGGATTCTTTCGACAATCACAAGTATTTGGCACAATGATTGGATAAAGATGAAGTGCGGAAACACAGTACACGACTGAATATTCATCAAAAAAAGCTAATGGTGTCTGTCTGGTGGTCCAGCGCTGCTTGTTATCCACTATAGCTTCATGAAACGTGGTCAGTTGATGACAGTGGGTGTCTACTGCAACCAGTTGGATGAAATGCTGAGGATGCTTGGGATTAAGCAGCTGAGATTGGTCAATAGAGACAGGCCAATCCTCTTGCAAGACAACACTCAACCACATGTCTCACAAACAGAGCTACTCAAACTATAGAGGCTGGACTTAGAAACTCTCTGTCATCCACCATATTCACCAGACCTTGCACCAACTGACTACCACTTCTTCCAGGCTTTGGACCACTTCTTGCAAGTAAAAATACTCAATTCTCGACAAGCTGTGGAAGACGCCTTTTCGATTGCATTGCCACTCGCTTTCTAGGTTTCTTTGCTGCTGGCAAAAAAAAGTTACCATTAAAATGGCAAAACTGTGTAGATAGTTTAGGTGCATACTTTGATTAATTGTACTGCTTCTTATTTGAGATATAATAAACTTTTGATTCTAAATTGGACATTTCATATTTAATGACCTAATACTTTGAATAAAAAATAATAAGTATATCATGGGCACTTTTTCACTATAGTTGGCCTATAGGTAATCTTGACATATACCTTTAGTGTGGAACTTGCACCAGGTGCTATCCTGTCGTTGAAAAGTGGGGTTAAAGTATGGGAGTTGTTCAACTTGTAGGTTAGGATAGTCTATATAGTCTGGTGTATGTTATTTTATGTTCTTCATGATCAGATTTGTGTCATGAATGTTTTTGGATGAACTCAGTAACATCCAATACAGAGAAGGCAGAAAGGAAAGTTTTAAACTTATGCCCATACTTGATTTTATTGCACACATTCATTATTTATAATTTTCAAATGCCATTCATTG
>NW_012145745.1:2418557-2420935 GCF_000956105.1 Propithecus coquereli
CCTTAAAGAGATACAAGTAGAGCTTCCATTTGATCCAGCAATCCCATTACTGGACATCTACCCCAAAGAACAAAAGTGGCTCTATGAAAAAGACACCTGCACTCAAATGTTCATAGCAGCACAATTCACAATTGCAAAGATGTGGAAAGAACCCAAGCGTCCATCAATACATGAGTGGATTAATAAAATGTGGTGTATGTATACCATGGAGTACTATTCAGCTTTAAGAAACATGTTTTGGATATTTATAAGATAGAAAACTTTATTTCAATTTGTTTCTATGTTAGTATTAAATAGAATTACCTGATCTTACTCTGTAGGTATTTGGGGACACATATTCCTAAGGTATACATTTTGCTACCATCTAATATATGCTATATTAGATGGCAACAACTAGATGTGTAATTGTACTTTGGACAATACCAAAGGACCTTGTGCATTATTTCACCTTCTATTGGATACTTGGCCTGGCATATGTCAGGAACCAGGAAATATCTTTTGACTTTTCCTAGGACAAGATTCTAAGTATATAAGAATTATCTGGGGGAAGTATTAAAATGTGGACTTCTTCACTATACCTTGAAAGATTTTGACTCACTACTTCTAGGGTAGGATAGAGGAATCTGTATTTTTAACCATTAACTCAAAACATTCTGAGGAAGGTGATTCTAACACATTTGAGAAGCCTTCAGGGATATTCTAGTCCATTTATACTTGCAGCTCATGGAAGAAGCACATATAGTACACCATGCACAGTACTGATGGAAGTGCAATAATGAAATATTTTCCTTGTAAAAATTCAAATATCTATCAAAAGAATAATCTCTTATTTTTGTTTTATAAAAAACAATTTTATCTCTGTTTTGAACTATTTGAAGGATTAATTGCAAGATTAAAAAGACACACTATTATCATAGCACTAGGCTAACTTTAAGAATATTATATAATAGAAATAAATTTGCCTCAATGTTTCTGAATGCTTTTTTTTTTTTCTCAAAAGCACTCGCACTATTATTTTTCTGGTCCTAAGTATCTAATTCTCTTTGCTATCAGTTCGTCTGTTCAAGGGTAATGTTTTAAGGATTTAACAACTAATAAGGCAACAGCAGTTGCCAATCCACACAGACCCAGGTGGAATGGATGTAATCTATTAAAATTTAATTAGGAACAGAAGGCCTATCCTGGCGTCTGCCAGCTGAAAATCAGCACTTTGGTATCCCAACTATGCCAGTCCACCTAAGTGTGAGAGTTTTTCTGGTGGTTGTTTAGTTTCCCATGAATCAGTATTTTTTTGTTTCTTTGTTAAAATGGATCTCACTCATGAATTATGCTCTTCCAGAAATATATCTGCATTTTAACAGATGTGTTCTTAGAATAAACAATCAAAATAAAACTTAAGGAAGGTGCTCTACTTGTCGAAATTTTGAATACTGTACTGTGATCTAATGGGAAGATATGTTAGAATAGATTATATTAGGTTTCCCCTAGGAATTACTTATTTAATTTACAAAGTCCCTTAGTACCTATTTTATGCCAGAAACTGTACGATAGGTGTGAATGCAATTATCAACAATTTTGTATAAGCAAAATCTGCCTTTACCTGGTTGATCTGGGCGTTATTTGGGCAGGGTTCAGTTTGGAGGTTGGGGGAGGGAAGGAGTGAAAGAAAACTTTCATCTCTGTGTTGTCCCAGCTCCTGCAGAGACAGGGGAAGTCAAGGTGGTATTTTATTTCATGTATGAGTATCCTTTGAGTACAATGTGTTCCCAAGTCTCCCCCCATTCTCCTTCCGAAAGCCTACATATTAATTCTCCAATAGCACTGCATGGAGAGCTTTAAGGACAAGTACCTCCTTTTGTAGCACATCCTGCCAACCCTCTTTCCCCTGAAATATGCAGTATGAAATCCTGATGTCCCAGAGGCAGAAAATGTAGCCATGCAAAATATAACATGGTTGTATGTGAAATTAGATATTTATTTGTGAAACATAAGTCATAGGACTTTTTGCTCTTTTATGTGGTAAATATCTTCTATATTTTCTCAGGATAAAAACAAAAACAATGAATAATAACTTCATTTCATCTTCCCATGGAGAGATCTATTATATCAGAATGTGCTTCTAACTTGCAGACATCACATGCACACAATGATGGATGGATGAATTTAAGAGCCTACCTCCCATGAAATAAGGGGGAGAAAGAGAAAGTGTGGTCCTCGTGAAAGTATAGTGAAAATTAGTCCATATTTAGAAACTTTCTCTGTGCCTTCTGTTTATTATAAATCAGTGCTTCGTTTATATCAGACTTTCTGGCACTTAAAAAAATGAGGTGGGTTATAATGGTACACAATCGGATATTTTCATTATTAATCACTAAAAA
>NW_012145745.1:2424640-2426921 GCF_000956105.1 Propithecus coquereli
AACATTTGGGGAATTTGAGCACAGGATGGGATGACGTGGGAGCAGAGAGCAGAGAGTTTCATAGGAAAATGCCATCTTTCCACATGGAGGTAACAAAGATGCTGGAAGCCTACAAGGCTGCCATGAGGAGAGCCTGGTGCAATACAAGACACAAAGGAAAGAGAAGAGCGAGAACATGTCAGTGGTTTCATGTTTCTTTTGGCAACAAGAAGCTTCAGAATTACATCTGTTTTTCCTTTCCCCTATACTTCTAGTGCTGCTGGATTTGAAACTCCAAACCTCCAGTAAATTCCATCCTATGCCTTGGTAATCCTGCATAAAACATAGAAAAGTGGGGCTGTGATCATTTGAAGCAAAGTCGTTCTATCATGTTCTCCAAAGTGCAGAAGTTGTGTTCTTAGGATTTCATCATTTGGAATGGTACCATTTGCCACCTCCTTCTCCTTCAAAGTAGATGAAGGAGAAGTGGAGATTTAGGAGCCAAAAGCAACATTGACTTGAATATAAGAAACATTTAGGCTGAAACTGGTTACTTCTATGTGTGTGTATATATATATTTGCACCTGGGAGTCTTAGGTGATAAATTTGGCGAGTAGAACTATGACTTTAAAGAAAATCCTGGGGCCCTGCTTCACAGCACAAAATGGGCACTGGGACAGTAACACCTGCATTTTGGTCTTTATATGAGTATCTTTGGGTCAGGAGAACAGTATTTTTTGCCACAGTCTTTTCTACGTTCTCTTAGATGGCTGTGAAAACCTTGTGCAGAGAATGTACTCTACTTCAGAAGTGAAAATGAATTTAAAAAGTCTTAATTCATGAACTTCATTTATTTAATGCCACTGGGCTCACTACATTTGGGCAAATTGCTTTTCAGGTCCTATTTTCAATCTGCAGATGTAATGCCTCAGGCAAGATAATTTAAAAATTCCCTTTAAGTTCTGGTTATTATATTCACTTATAATAATGTGGCTGAAAGCAATGGAGAGAAAATAGACATTAAGCACATTTTTAATAGCTGTACTGTTTAGAGGGTAGATTTACTTCTATTATTAATATTTAATAATTGGGTTCATGTTAGTTGTGTGTTAAATAATTGATCATGTTAAATCCTTAACATGACAACCAAAGTACAAGTATTTAAGAATATGCTTGTCTTTCTGCTACTGAATCTAGGATGTCACAAATACTGGTTTCACAGTTTGGTGAAGGACATGGACAGCCAAGTCTTGGTCTCTCTTTTTCTCTTCCCTTTCTCAGTAACGGCTGCCCCAGAGGATAAAGGGGCCTGATGCTTACCACGTTTAAATGTTTAATGGCACTCCGGAGTTTCCTTGCAATTTACACCTTAGAAAGCACAGCACACTTGTAAATCTCAGAACTTACAAGTGTCCTTTCCCCACAGGAACAACTAATCTCACAGGAAGGGGAGGGGGTGGAATCTCGCACAGTTTAGGGATTTACAAGTCTGTGGTGAAGTTTGGGGTGTAAATTGCTGAGAAACCCAAGAGTATATTTAAATATTTAAAGGTAAGGAGCACCTATGTGTTCTCCTGTTTGAAACTTAATTAGACTGGGAGTTGGAAGAGGGAGTAAGATGCCTGACCTGATCCCAAGAGTCAAGTCCTTTGCCAAAAAGAAGGGAGAGTTAATTGACCTGCCCAAGTTGCATTTTGTATCAAGCACTTAAGTTAAAGAGCCAACAGATTCTGAGAGCAGGTAGAAGTTCTCAATTACATGGATGATTGGTAAGAACAAGTACCTTGCTTCTAGAATTTAAAAATCTTCAATATTTAAGTGCTGCGGTTGTAGCTTCCACAAGGGGGCAATATAATTTACCTTCTATATTAGGACACTATTGAGAGTAGATGGGAATATCAATGATTATGCTAGGACATCAAAATCATTGTATCTATTAATAATTATGATACGTAAGGGGCATTCACTATGACTGCCCAGTGAAAATAGAGATGTAAGGTCACCCTGTTAGGTTACACTTGGGAATAAACAGAAAGAATATTTGTTATGGTTTTTTTCTAAGGCAATGAATGATGATTAAGTATTTTATAATCTCACATTCAATGTGTTAGATATACTTATATTTTATAGCATAACCATTCAGGGCTTTAAAAATTTCCATCTTTATTGACTGTTAACTGGGAATACCCTACATAGAATTTCAAAATAGTCTCATTCTCTTTTAACGTAATGCTTCTAGGACACTCTCTGAGGGTTGTTCTATCGTATAATCTAGTCAGAATCACTGTGTTTAGCAGCCTCA
>NW_012145745.1:2426971-2428918 GCF_000956105.1 Propithecus coquereli
GTCGATCAATAGTACCAATTCAATGGTGAGCACATGTGGTGCTTGTTTTTCCATTCTTGTGATACTTCACTTAGAAGAACGGTCTCCATCTCCATCCAGGACAATACAACAAGTAGTTCACCATTTTTTTTTTATGGCTCAGTAGTACTCCATGGTATACATATACCACATTTTATTAATCCATTCATGGATTGATGGGCGCTTGAGTTGTTTTCGCATCTTTGCAATTGTGAATTATGCTACTATAAACATTTGAGGGCAATTTTTTTTTTATAGAATGTTTTTTTTTCCTTTGGGTAAATACCCAGTAGTGGGATTGCTGGATCAAATAATAGTTCTACTTTGAGTTCTTTGAGGTATCTCCATACTGATTTCCACATATTTTCTTATGGCACTGAAATATTGATGCATGGAAAAGAAGCATGAAGTGGTTGCCAGTGCAAGCGAAAGGCCAAATTTTGATTTTAAAAGGCGAAGAAAACAAACTATAGATTCATGGTTCAACTCAGTGTCCATTGGTTTGAATATTGTTTGTGTGATTATAAGATAACTCAAGGCAACAGTCCATCCTTTAGATGTTGACTAGATATAAAATGGTAATCTAAGACTTTTTCTATGTGTTTATAGACCCATCGAGCTGCTTATCAAATCCCCAAAGCTCAGCAGGCCTGTAGGACAGTTCCATGGAAATTTCTCTGGAACATAAATCAGAAACCCATAGGAAGAAACCATGAGAGGTCATTCAGTCTAACTTTTTGGCTGTCCACATAAGTATACTTAGATTATGCCCAATTTGAAGCACTTATTGCCTATTTTTTTTTTTTTTTTGGTGAATGATATTCAAATGCTCTTTCAAGTTTGAGTAGAATATTTGTTTCAGTTGCCTCTATTTACACAGAATGTGTGATGCCAGCATTAAGGTATGGAGGAAAAAAAATGTCATTTTGCTTTAATGGAATTTATTCTGGTATAATGTTTTTCCTAATACAAATGAAAACTGTTCAAACTCACTCCCAATTAAATAATGTTATATAATATAATGTTAGAGATCAAGAAACACAATAGCAGTTTTACAAGCGTTGTTTGTAATACTGACAACAACCCTATGAAATAAGCCTTCTTAACTCTGTTTAATAGATGGTAATATCTAGAAACAAAAAGGTAAGCTGTTTGACTACATTACATAATAAATTAAGGGAGAGAATTAGTGATTGAACAAAAACTTGTCTGGCTCTACAACTCAAGTGCTTATCTTATCATTGTTCTGTTTCTTGCAAATTACATTGCAAGTATACCCTCAAGATGAGTGTTCCTAAAATTACAATTGGAAGTTCACAGTAGATGCATGCTGTATGATTTTTCTTCAGTTAAATGTTCACATTTCCAAATTTTACCTTTTTCTTTTAGAAATAAAAAAAGAAGCACTCCCTACTTTTCCTTCATCTTATAGATTAATGCAGTAGTAATACTACATTAAATGTTTAATACAAGCCAAGTATCATGCTCAACCTTTCAAACATTATTATACTTAATCTTTGCAATAGCACCATCAAGTATTATTATTTCATTTTATTACATGAAGAAAATACAGTTCATAGTGGTTCAATAAATTGCCAAATTGGTGAATGGTAAGAGATTTGAACCAAGTCAACTCCAAATTCTCAAACACTCTGTTAAACATCTGGAAAAATAAAAATGGAAAGAAAGATGAGTAAGAAAAAGCATTGTGAGGTAGTCTGCAGACAAGTGATTGAAATGAGGAGGACTAAAATGCATATTTCAAAATGTATTTTAAAATAACTCCAAAAGACCATAAATAAAAGAAAGTTTAAAAATAATATAAAAGTAAAAAAGAAAACTTTTAAAGTCTCATGAGTGACTAAACTAAAAGGAGAAAACAAAGAAGGAAAACTGAAATATTGGAATCTCTTTTTTTTTTTTGAGACA
>NW_012145745.1:2432543-2435004 GCF_000956105.1 Propithecus coquereli
CTGGATTTGGTGGGTCCTAAATCCAAACAGAGTGCCCTTATAAGAGGCAGAATAGGGCAAACAGAAGACAGGGAAGAAGGCCATGTGAAGCCAGAGATAGAGATTAGAGTTATGCTGCTACAAGCCAAGGAATCCTGGATGGAGCCACCAGAAACTGGAAAGACAAGAAAGGATTCTCCCCTAAAGCTTTAGGAGTGAGGAGTGAGGCCAGGCTGACATCTTGATCTCAGCTTCTGGTCTCCAGAACTGTGAGAAAATAAATATCTGTTGGTGTAAGACACCAAGCTTGTGATAACTTGTTATGGCAGCCCTAGGAAAGCAACGCATTCTCCAATTTACAATAGTAACTTTAGTACAGACACTACTCATCTCTCATTTGAACACGTCAACCTTCTCTACACTAATTTTTCTCTCCAATGAGTCTTCTGCATTGTTTCCAATGACATCTTTGCTCCTTTGCTATCTGTCTTTTCCATCTTTCACTTTGACCAGATTAGCCACCTTGGTGGTGTCCACCTCTGTCGCTTAAGGTTTTCATTTAAAGCTGCTTTACTAATAAGAAGCTTAGTCAAAATTACCCTCAGTCTGGATTTCTTCTTCTTAGAATCAGCTGTGTTCTTTCCAATAATTAAATATCTCTTGAAATTCTTGGATGCTTCAAGAAGCTGACCCAAATTACTAATGAGAAAAGATGGTATTTATTCAGTCTCAACAGGAAATTGGTTGATCATGTCATTGAATTTTTATTTGGCTTACTTTTACACATAAGATAAATAGTTGTATATTTTTCCATGCTAATATCTGTGGTTACTTTATATTTTAGATTATTAGTATTATAATGTCCATGTTGTAAATATCTAGGGTAAAATTATCAACTCTGGGTTTAAAATTTTTTCTAATGGGATAATTATAAGTCATACGATGACTGGTTTTACAGATGCTAAAAAAGAAAATACTACAAAAATGCATGTCATTTTTTATGTCTCAGTTTTGTTTTTGCTTATGGCACCACAGACCATAGCCAATGGCACTAGAATAATTAAAGTAAGCATCTATAAATCACTTTGACAATAAAAGTGCCATGCAAATGTTCAGAAATAACACTTCCCTGTAGATACAGGAGAATCATGTGTATTTCAAAACTTTATTTTAGTGAAGCAAAAAAGACATTTTATATTACTAATGTAAAAAATCTCATGGTTTATACTAGATTATTTGTTTATGGGTAGAGCTAGAAATAACTAGAATAAATATTCTCTTATTTTCTCATTTTTTTAGTGGAAAAGTAAAGAGATTCCAAATCTTGTTTTTGGTGCTATTAAAACAATAAAATATAGTGAACATTTGTATATGTAAGTTTTTCAATACAGCTTAATTATTACATTTAAAAATTGATGATACTCATGATTCCTGTGTTATACAGGCTTTTAATTTCCTTTGTTGAAAACTTACGTGTTGAAGAAATTGATACTTAGTTGGTAGGTTTTACTGAGTACCCAATATCCTGATTAAACAATGTAAATGAGAAATCTCACATTGATCCATAATTTACCGATTAAACCCAAATTTCCAGGAACTATCTGGAATTTCTAACATGTATCATTTGACAATTGAGAATCTTACACAATAGACAAGGATATATAGAAAAGTCTAAAAACCCTATTGAAGTATTTTATAAAGTGTATGCTTTTGACATGCTCATGAATTATGAAAAATTCATTATGCACGTATTCTGGGTATCTATACCTTTGAAGTGTTTTAAGAGTATAGTGGTAACTTCTCTAAATAATTTTTTCAGGAGAAAGATCTTTCATTCCTTAAATTTATCTAAAGGGAAAATACTGATCTGTTTGGTGAAACTATGTCTCTTATGAAATGAGGTTTCATATCAGAGCTGTCATGATTTTGTTATAAATTTATATGTAATATTTTCAGTAGTTCTCTTAATACATGTAACCACTCACTTCCTAATGCTTAAGGCAGTTTTAGCCCATATACACAAAGCTATCTTGACCAGCTAATCCCCAACCCCACTTCCTCCGTCAAGAGCAAAAGAATGGCCATGAAATTAAACACAGCATAAAACAAAACATAGTGGTCTGTAAGAATATTTGTGCTCAAAGTTGGAAGAAAGAAAGAAATGGTCAAACAGAAAACTGCCAAATCTCATAAATTCCCACACATACTGTTTCATTTTAGTTCTTTCCCTTTCTTTCTTTTTTATGTGTTTTTTGCCACATTTCTTGACGTAATACCATTTAGACATTAATGTGAGTCCAACAAGCTCTTCTTTGAAATATGCAAATAGCTTTGGGCGGAGAAAGGTGTCGAAAACCTTTCCCAGATTAGTGTGATTCAAATTAGCCAATCCCCATTTTATTCATTCAATGCATGTGGAGTAATCTGCTGTGCTCATAGCATTTTAGGGGAATAAACAGGATGGAGAATGGCTTGGGCTTAG
>NW_012145745.1:2447174-2447770 GCF_000956105.1 Propithecus coquereli
TTGAAGAAAAAAGTAAACTCACAGCAAGGTATGGAACAAAAGAAAGTTGAGCAAAGGAATTGGTGAAATATGTTAATAAATCCAACTTAATATTTTTAAAGTTGATTTAGAAAGGCAAAAAAAAATCAAGACATCATATCATGTAAGTAAGATGAATATGAGGACAGGGAATTTGGGGAGTAGTAAAACATGCTAAAGGTGTTGATAAAATAAAAGAAATAAAGACTTATTTCAAACTACCCTAGGAAAGTAAAGTTGGGAATACAAAAAATTTTCTCAACACAACAGAAGTCACAACAATGGGAAACAAAAATGAAAATGAACAATAATTAAAACCAAAAAGATCATAGAAATAGTACAAATATACAAATAATTACAAAAGTTATACATGGGTTAATATCTGTAGAAAGATAGAGATTAATTGATTAAATAAAATCTAGCTGAATGCTTTAAGAGCATTCTGTTTTTATAAAACAGTGCTGTAGAAAGAGGTTAAGGGGAAAAAAAGATGAAAATCTATGAAATATGCAAGGGCTACCCCAAAGAAAACTGGTACAAAATTAGAACATCCGACAAGACATAATAAAAAATGTGCT
>NW_012145745.1:2447820-2451422 GCF_000956105.1 Propithecus coquereli
GCTTACTTAGTGCTTAGTATTGCCAAGTCTTCTGGTGCTTGGACTACCTGCCTCTCATAACTAAGCACTGTTAATTTGGATTCTAATACTTGATACTAAATATTAATAATACAATTTTCTCTTGCCTCTCTCCTAATATCTAAATTGATTTCCTATTCTTTCATCTGCTAATTGCCTACTCTTTCAGTGCTCGGATAGTCATGCTCATCTTGAACACAGATACTTTTGGATCTAAGTGTTTACAGATTTCTTTACAGTTTTTCTATGGACTTTTCTCCTGGTATTGAAAAAGATTTTAGACTCATGGCCCTATTTAAGGATCTTTGAAATAACTAGTTTTTATTTGCTCTGGCCTGAAACTTTTTGATGCAGAAATTGTGCCTTGTTTACCTCTCGTGCCCATCCTCTAGTATCATGTTTGGCACAAAACTGATGCACCAACACATGCTTTTTAAAAAAATTTATACTATAACAATACAAAAAGAACAGCTAACAGTTCTATATTGTTCATAATCTGTCAGTCACTATTCTAAAAACTTTAAATACACTAGCCAGTTAACCTTCATAAAAACTTTGTGAGACAGTTGCTAGTATTTTTATTTTACAGATAAGTAATCTATGACACAGGGTGAATAAGTTAATTGCCTAAGGTCACACAACTCATTTATGACAACCAATACTGAGGCCTCAGAAATCTGGTTCCAGAATCTGTGTTCTTAATTGGTTTGCCAGTGAATGAATGGATATTAACATGACAACCCTTCATTCATTCCTAGGACTCTACCCACTTTCAATAGACCATTCCTCCTACATGCACAGGAGTAGATGTATACCAGAAGGCTGAAAAGGAGTACAGAAATGAAGAGGTCGACCTAAAGGAAAATTTCACCTGTCACAATATTTTGACTAGGGCTGCACTTGACTCCACTTTCCCCTTTTTCCTTTTTCTTGGTTCCCTAATCTTGAAACCCATAGCTCAGGTTATATATTTCCATAATAAGACCCATATTAGGTTAATCTGGAAACCTCATATTACTTTAAGGAAAGAATTTATTCGGTGTTCCAAAACAAAAGCACTCAAAAGTAAATTTTCAGAATGGGACATACTCTCAAGTTCAGGTCCTGCCTGTATTCTTTCTCTCTCAAATACACACACACACATGAGCGCACACACACACAATCTCTTTTTAATTAGTAAATCCCCGTTACAATCTGTGAACATAGTTTCTAAACAAAGATGGCTGTTATATTCATTGATTCTAAAACTCTATAGCTAATAAATAGATTAATTACTGAGCTATTAATAGAAAGGGTTGGCCTAACTTAAGTCCAGCAAAAACAAAGGAAAGAAGCAAATTCTTTGAAAGCGAAATGAGATAATGAATATCCTCCTCATAGATATTAATGAAGGCAATAAATTGGAATGTAATATTTGGGCCATCTGGTGAAATACTAAGGACTTGTTATTAATTTTTTTTACTTGCTACAGTAGAGAAATGAAGCCACTTATATTGGGCCGAGTCTGCTGGGTTCTATATGCTAAATTGATTTGGTTGGTCTTTATTTAGTTAGTTATTTTTTGAATTTCTGTGACAATGATGTTAGTAATAATTTCTATGTTGGCTTTTAAGTCCTCAAGATCAAACACAGAATATTTATATAACTTTGTCACCATTTAGAATCTGTTCATTGCAGTGAATCAATAGTTAGGAGAATTATATTAGACACACATTTGGCTACTTGTCATGTGTATACATCATTCTGTAATGTATATCAGGAATTAAAATTTATTATGCATTTTTATATTAACACAGTCATCTACAACTAGTATGTTTAAGGCTATATATCATTAACATGTCTACATCAGATGCAAAAGCAGAAATCTTCAAAAGTCTATGAATCAACTAGTATGTAAGCAATTGATAAGGAAGAAAGGCCATTTGTAGAGGAAAAAATGCTAAAGGAAAACAGTTCATTCCATAACCATACAAAGATAGGAAGTCAGTTGTTATCACATAGTATCTAATGAGGGCTGTTTTGAAAGTAAAATAGGCAAAGCTAAATGTCTTCCTGAGGAGCCAGACTGCTAAGGGCCAATTCTGACTCACCGTTAATTATGTGTTATGCTATCAGTAAGTAACTATCTCTCCATGCCTTAGCTTTTCTGAAAATCAGGAAACAATAACTACTTCATAGGTAGGTAAAGATTAATAAAGGTAATATTTTTGAAATGCATAGTAAATCCTTGGAACAAAATAAGTCCTCAGCAAGTGTTAGTTATTAATTGAATAGTTTTTCTTAGACATAATATAACGATTATAAGATAATTCTAATCCATGTTAAAAGATTCTAAAAGCAGAAATCTACTCTACTCTCAGTTTAACATCTTGAAGAATACTAGGTTAAAAACTAGAACTTTTCAATACCTACAAATTAGCTTATCCTATTATTCAAAAGATTCATAGTATTTTTATACCGTCTTATTAATTTATCAATTTTTAAGTTTTTCTACATCTTAGTTGTTCCTTTACATGTATAATAATACAAATACTTTAGAAAAATAATAAAACATATTTCTCAGTTTCTAGAAATTTAATAAGCTTTAGGTAGTCATGAGGAGATCACAGGGATCATAAGTAATAAGTGGTCCATTAATTATGTCCTCGTGAATGTGGACTACTGGGAAAAATATGCCATGAATTTTATAAAGGCCAGTAATCCAAAAATATCAATCATACACACATATAAATGTAAATATATATAGTATATATACACATTTTAGCTGAAATCCATAGACATGATAACATTTTTTATCATTTTTATAGATCAACGATGAGTTCACAGAAATGCAAAGTGGTTTGGGGGGACTATAGCCACTGGACTGTTGAACTCTAAGGATTAAAATATGGGAAAGGCAGCAAGAAGACTGAAGGGAAAAGCACTAAGATTGCTCTGAGTCAGTCTCAAAGCTTAAATATTGGGATTGAGAAAAAAATAAACCTGTCCCCCCCTGACTGTGAAACAATGCTGAAAAAAATGGCTGTTGACTTGCTGCTTGGGATATGACATTACAGAAAGCCTGTTGACATAAGGAAACAGGAATAAAAAGCACAACCCCTTGACCAAGTACTGAGCCAAGTCGACAGCTGGCTCTGTGATTGGATCTGTGATATCCTGGATATCTTTGTGAAACAGAAACTGCCAAAAGCCATTTTAGTGACTACATCTGGTCTGGAGATCCCCGGACTAGAAGGAAGCAACCACAAAATGGCACAGTTGCTAGAAAGGGGGAGAAATAAGAGAAATACAAAATAAGCAAACACACACACTCAAAGACACCTCAAAAACAACAAAACAAAATCAAAATCCCTGAAACTTTTTTATTCAAAACATGCCTACAATCTTCCTAACCTTGCTAAAACATTAAAGAAATCAAATAATAAAAAAAACTATCAAATCAAGCAATGAAATACACATTCACTCCAGGAAAACCTAATTTGATAATACATCTGAGAGTTTAAAATTAATGGTGTTTGGAGGCTCAAAAAAATAACATGTCATAATACTGATTAAAAATAAAGAATAAATATGAAAAAAATCAG
>NW_012145745.1:2463522-2465448 GCF_000956105.1 Propithecus coquereli
ATTATATTATTAAGAAAAATTACCCCAAAATGAGAAAAAAGACAAGGGAGGAGAAGAGTATCAGCTTGTTTCTTCAATGTCACATAAAAGCATTGTTGTGAATCATTTTGCAGTCTAGAGAAATTTAGATGATGACTCAAAAATCAAAGTGACTTCATTATTTACATCTTGATTAGAGCCAAAATACCATAAAGTTATGTGTTTACCTGGAGATTGTTGCTGAGTAGGAAAATCATTCCAAAGCTTATGGTTTTATTGCTCTTACATAGCTTAATATTTGACATAGAATCTTATTCTAACATTTTTTTAATGCCTACAAATACTCGATTTCTAAAATTCCCTTGGAACCAGTTTCACTATTCTATTGTTCCCTAATTCATGAGTTAGATATAATTTTGACACTGCTAGTTATATATTTGTATGAGATTAATGTTTTTAACTTTTCAAAAATTATATCTGGACACTATTAACCAAATCTAGGATTCAGAAAAATATTAGATCTTACCTTAAAAAATACTAAGTTCTCAGACTTCTAGCACATCACATCACTTGGTTGAAAAGAACAAGTCTTTACAAAATGAGAAACTAGATGGATCCTATCAAGTGGAGATGAAACTGTATCTTAATAAAAACTTTCATTTGTATCTTCGTAATAGTTTCAGCAGAGGCGAATTAGGAATAATAAGCTTTTTCTCTCCAGTAAGCAAGACATGGGAAATTTATGATTGTACTATTATTTTTCTTCTAGATATACTGTTTTTTGGCATTATTTATGATAGCCAGAAAGTGTAATCAATTCAAATAATTGTATAAAATGTGTGTGGAAAGTTATTTAGTAATAATAAGGAATGTAGTGCTAATATATTTTACAACATGGATGAACCTCAAAAAACTTTCTGCTAAGTGAAAGAAGCAAGTCACAAAAGACTACTTATTTATTAATAGGATCCCATTTATGTGAAATGACCAAAATAGACAAACCTACAGGGAAAGAAAGTAGAGTAGTGCTTGCGTAGGATCTGAATGGGGATGGGAATGGGGAGTGACTGCTAATAGGTATGAAGTTTCTTTGTGTGGTCAATAATATAATATACTTTAATATTAGATTATGGTGATAGTTGTACTCTGCTGATATACTAAGAGCCATTGAATTATTTACTTAAATGAGTGAATATTATGCTATATATGTTATATCTCAATTAAAATGTTAAAAAATAAAATGCAGCGCTCTTATTGGTTGAGAGTTTTTAATACATTCCCCTATTCTGTAATATAAATCTACTGAGTTTGGATTGTTTTCATTACTCTGATTAAAGCATTGAAAGAGAAAATGGGGTGTATTTATGTGTTAGGGTCATCTTTATAGCCCTATAGGCATATCATGGGACTAAATTGAGCAATATTTAGGCTAATCCTAACAGATTTTGATAGTTTGTGAAGATATTTTACATATATATATGTGTCTGTATATATATAAAATAGATTTGATCTCTAATACCCAAATTGTGTGATAATGAGCTACACATTCATAGAGTTTGGTTTTATTTGCTAATTCAAGACATATTCTACATTGTTAAGAGTATTTCTTGAGGCTCCAAGATTACCACGTTACCAGGATACTGGTAATAACCAAAATAAAATAAAACAAAGAACAGTTGTTAGTGATCCTAAAGGAAAAGTGTCTTGTGTTCAAGTTTGCTAGATGGAGGCAATGTCTCCCTCCTTTTCTTCCTTCTTCCTTTTCCTTTATTCTTTTTTCTTCAAAATTCCTCACTCTTCCACTGTTTGCCTCTCATCCTGTGTGTCCACATAATCACCACTTACTGGGGCAAACTTTTAGTGGTTGATAATCACTTAAATCAACTGAATAAACAAATACTTCAAGATTGGAGGAGGGAGTGTAATTTCAGTTTCAGAGGAGATTGC
>NW_012145745.1:2465498-2466958 GCF_000956105.1 Propithecus coquereli
AGAGGGAGACTCTGTCTCAAAAAAAAAAAAAAAAAGACAAGCAGCACACATGTTCTGCAGCTGAACTTCACAGAGATCCTGGTTTAATGAAACAGTAGTAGCCACCTCGTCTATAGTCCCTTAGTAGCAACAAAATGGTGGCACCAAAGGGAGAAAAATGTAACCTTTCACACCTTTCTTTCATTTTTAATATAAATGTATTACTTTTTGGGGAAAAAAGGAGCTGAGGAAATTATAATTCCCTAAAACCACTGTAAAAGGGGGAAAAAGTAAAGTAATAAAATTATAGCTTCTCTTTAATTCTCTGACACCGTGCGCCTCCATGTTAAATATGTGATTTTTCATGAAGTCACATACACGTTTAAGCACAGGCTCCTACTGTCTGTTCTTAATGTTACTTCAGCAGCCTCTATAAAAATAATGTCTTATTTCCTTGGGGACTAATTGGGCTGTGTCTACTTGTCTGGCTGCTGTGAGAGTAGGTTACATGTTTTGCTCTGAGCTGTTCTTCTGTAGTTCTTTTTCACTGAGGAATTTGGCTTTTTCTTCAGGTTTACTTATAGAAAGATTGTGGACAAATTAATAAAGAGCCATAACTCATTGTCAGAATAGCAAGGGCTTTACAGAGGTGAGGTAATTTTACTTCCTCCTCCAAATTTAGTTGGGTATTTATTTGTTCATTTAAAAAAGAAAACTAGCTAAATCAATGGATTATCCTGCTACTGATTCTAATTTTGCTTCTGATTCTAATTTTATTGATTTGAAGAGAAGCGGGGAATGCTTCAGGGACTGTATTTGGATTTTTCTATCAGTTTTAGAGTCGGCGGGGAAAAGTGTGTAGTGTGTCTCTGTATGGATGGCATCTGTTGCCCACTTCCATGTGACTTACACGTGATTCCATACGATTATAAACCACAATTAATCAGATGTATTTCCCAGGTTAATAATTATTTGTATCTCAATTCTCTTCCAATTTTTCATACCATACTTCAGAATGAGAATATATAAGTAACCATACACAGCACGTTGCATTAATAGTTGATAGAAATAAGTTTCACAAGTTGTTATTAATTTTTGTCTCCTACTCCTGCTGCTTAGATGTGATAGAACAGACTTTGAGTAATGCCCTAGGAAATGGAGAGAGCTATCTAAATATACACAGAGGTTTTCTCGTGCCATAGTCTGATTTAGTCATACAGCTTCGTGTGTGTGTGTGTGTGTGTGTGTGTGTGTGTGTGTGTGTGTGTGTATCTTTAATGCTAAGATTTGTTGCTTAGCTATAAATAAGGCAAAACTCTGTTTATATTAACTAAATCTGAATGTTAAAAGAAAAAAAATGTCCTGCGAATTTAGAGAATAGAAAAATTCTTGGAAACTTAACAAAAGAAATTTGTATGCTTTCCTGACAGCAATATGGTATTACTATTTCAATGATTACCAAAGCACATCAGAATTAGAAC
>NW_012145745.1:2467295-2470332 GCF_000956105.1 Propithecus coquereli
GTGTGTGTGTGTGTGTGTGTGTGTGTGTGTGTGTGTGTGTCTGTATACTTATAAGTATAAAAAAGAGAATAAAAAGGAGAACTTCGCAAATCTATAAGCACAGGTGGGAAAGAGTTCAACACACTTATTTTAGAAATTGATGGATTAAACTAATAAAAATAAGTTTTTTAACAAAAAGTATTATTTCTAATAATGAATTATTGAATTATCTATAGTTAATATTTTTGCTTACAATTGTTACTTATATCCCTTGTCTTTCTTCTCTAATTACTTTCTTTCAAAAGACCACGCTTTTAAACATATTGAAGTGAGAGTCTGTTGGCTATAAATTCTGTGATTATTTTATTTGTGAAAGAGCCTCTTTTTTCCCTCTCACTCTTGAATAATAAACCCGCTCAATATTAAACTGTAAAAAACATTTTAACAACAAAATTGTCAAGATAGCCGTAACAGATAAGTATACAATTATATACTGAACAATAAATAAATTCAATTTATTTGGTCATAAAGGAAATTTTAACAAATCTTGAAGAGTAAATACCATATCATATCGAATATGTTCACTAATTACAAAGGAATTAAATTAGAAAGGAACAATACAAATAATATTAGAAAACTTTAAAATATATCCCCAAATAACTGACAAAGAGGAAATTCTAATGAAAATTATATATCTAGAAGTGAATGACAATGAAAAGACAATATATCTGCTTTTAGTTCCTTTAGATTTGATAAATCTATTTTGGTAAGTCTGTTTTTTAAATTAGACTTCACTTCCTGGGAATTGAAGTAGTTTTCAGGGATGCCTTACAACTAGGATGCCCATATAATTTACCATCTATGCTGGGGTGCTTCTGAAAGTGAAAGCAAAAACTATTAATAATTACTATGGGACAACAGGAATGATCTGAGACCATTTTTACAGCTGGAATTTAGAGTATTTTTAATATCTTCAGGAATTCATGTTGTTTCTTGTTTACTTATTGTTTCAGATTGTGCCATCTTTTTTGAGGGTCAATTTTGACTTTGAGTTTCTGTGTTTGGAACAAAAGTGTTAGCACCTTGTTTCAGTTAACATTTCTGACATTTTCATAGATGCTAATTTATGACAATAGCCTTCTTTATAGGGTATTGTCCACTTCTAAATGAACTTCTGTTTATATGCTATTTTTCATCTACAGCTAAAGATTACCCAAATAATACATATAGTTCCATCAATGAATTTATTTTTCACTCTAGTGTTATATGTTCAAAATTAAGAAAGCCTCATGGATGATTCTGAAAGTCCTAATAGGAACACTAATAAGCGAAAATCAGATATTTTCTTAATACTGTGAAACTCACAGCAGCAAATAATCAGTGAAATTTTGCACAAGAGAAGTAGAAGCAAAACTGTCATCATTGACTAAAGTATTTTTGCACCTCGTAAAATTGCCAGGTGGGCTACTCAATTCCCAGCTTGTGTAAATGTTTAACAATTAAATGTGACTTTGAAGAGTCATTGTCTTTAAATTTTATATTTTTACCATTAATGTTTGCTAAATTTGTTGAATATTAAAATGTATGAATAGCTGATTTTGTGAATTTCGTATCACTGATACCCATAAGTAGGGGTATAAATTCTAATCAGTCCAGTCTTCACAGGATGTGTTCCGTCCAAAGGGATGAAAGTTCCTCAGTTCCTCAGAGATTGCTAGGTCCACACCGAGTTCTCTTGGGGAATTACATTAATCTCTTGGACATTATGAGGTGGCATATTCTAAAATCATTCTTTAGATCAGAACTTTTAGGACTTTTATTTTCCTCTGATAGTCTAATTCTGTCTTCAAATGGCATTGACCTAGAACTTTTTAATGTTTTCCTTAATGTTCAGCAGCACTGAGGTTTAGCAAGCTGGGCCACCTTAGCAATTTACAACACTGCTTGTAAGTACAACTGCTCCATTTTACTGAAATATTGTTGGTGGTCCTCTCTTCCTTGCACAACAACAATTTTACTCCTGAAATGCAGTTTAGATAATGTCATTTTCTCTCCGCAAAATTCTTTTGACTCCCGAGAAAGAATTCCAAAGTTTTCAGGAAGGCAAAAAGACAGCCTGTGATTTGGCAGCAATCTATTTCCCTCTCGTTTCCTGCCTTCGTCCTACCGCCACAACCTACTTCTGGCCAAACATATTTTATATTGTTAAAAAATTTATTCAACTTTATTCCAACTGTATAACATTCATCAGAAAGTATCCTGGACTCTCTTTCACTCCTTCCTGTATAGGTTTCTAGCATCTTGGAATCTCTTATTTTCAAGATGTTATGATAAATATTCTAAATTGCAACTGATTAGACACGATAGTTATTTATCTTGCCATTCATTCTGGGGAATTATGAAGATTATCTATAGTAAAAACAAAGAATTTAAATTGCTTTAATAATCCCTCAATCAGACCTCAATCCCTGATTAAAATAAGGAATAAAAGATGCCACTTTCTATATTGAGGCCATTAGAAGTAAAGACTCTTTCAAACCTTCCCCAGGAGCAGGCCTGTGAGTGCTGTGCCCACGCAGCCCCATTCTGGTCACGTTCATCCGCTCGCCTCTTTTCACAGGCAGTGTCAGTCGCAAAATCTCAATTAGCCAAATAACAATTGGTGTCATTTAAGATTGTTGTGTCGTGGCTTCATTATTTTCACTCTATATCCCTTATCTCAGGATCAGAATTCTGATAATTCCAACAGCGACATGTACACTTTCATGAATGTGGAGTGGCACAGAGGTGTGGTTTTTAATGGAGTACCTTTTCAAAAGACAAGCAGCACATGGCTGGGCACGGTGGCTCATGCCTGTAATCCTAGCTCTCTGGGAGGCCGAGGTGGGTGGATCGCTCAAGGTCAGGAGTTCGAGACCAGCCTGAGCAAGAGTGAGATCCTGTCTCTACTAAAAATAGAAAGAAATTAGCTGGATAGCTAAAAATATACAGAAAAAATTAGCCGGGCATGATGGCGCATGCCTGTAGTCCCAGCTACTCGGGAGGCTGAGGCAGGAGG
>NW_012145745.1:2482647-2485677 GCF_000956105.1 Propithecus coquereli
AAAAAAGATTTGAATTATTCGATTATATTCCTCAAATCAAATGTTTAATTTTATTCTGTGGGCATAATGTAAGGAATCTTAGGAATAAAGCGTTCCATTAGCTACATCATCCTAATTTACATGCTCCATAGCAGGAAATCCGTTTCTGTGTCTGTATGTGTGTACACTTTGATCTTACCATTTTATTTCATCTTACTAAATTCTTTATAAAGGGTTATCAAATATAAGCCTTGGGAAATATATATAAAATCCATTTCCATTTTTATCCTATTACTGGGGTCTTTTACATTGACAAAAAAATCCCTGAGGTTTGTCTCATTTTATATGCAGTTTGAAGACACAGTTTAATGTCTACAGAGATACATTTATTTATTTTAACTTTGATCATAGCTGGAAACCTAAAAGTGGGTTTTAAACATATTTTTCCCTCAGGTAATAAAATATCCTTTTTTCATTTTTACCAAACAATAATTTTGATGCTATATGTATTAATGTATATTTTCCAATAAAAATGAGTTGGAAATCCCTTTATTACATAAAAATATATCCAAAGGGATGTATTCTTGTAGAAAACAAATTGACTAGTACAAATTGTTAGCCACATCATAAAGAATTTTAGCAACAATTGATGTATTTTAACAATACATAAACAGTATTTATTAAAAAATGTAATCTGACTTTTTTCTAGCAATATCATTCTCTGCATTTTAATATAAAAACACAGATTAAGTTGACCTGTTATGTCTAATGTCATACTTCAAATGTAACAAATTATAAATTCAAGTTCAGAAATAGGTAATTCAAATTTTCTTAGTCTAATATCATAATGTCCCTTTTGTGGAAAAATATGCTATTATTTCTCATTTTTCTTGGGAATAAATAATTCTGAATTCCTAATTATGAATTAAATAATTCAGAAACTAACATGGATGCATTTAGCAGCTCTTTCATTGGAGACTGACAAATAATTTTGGTATGTGAAATATATTATTAGATTTTAAAAACTACATTTTCTTTGTTTAATATATATTACCATGTGTAAAACCCTGCTAGGGCCAGTCCCAGCTGTCACAAAGCCAACACTTACTGCATAAGCGTAAGGTACTGAGACAGGTTAGAATAATGACACTTAACACAATCCAGCTTTGGAGAGGAAGTAATATCTACTCTTGCAATTTAATTGTGGTCCATGTCAAAATTACCTAGATTGCACTTAAAAAATGCATAAACCTTGGCCCTGTCTCATATTGAAACAAAATGGTGGGCAGTCTCTGCCGTAAACCAGAGAGTACGGTGAACAAATGTACAAATAAGGAAGGTCATTTGGGCATCAAGATCTAAAATGTCTGAGTGATACAGAAAGAAAGTATACCATTGGAAAGGTGCTGCAGTAATTTGGCTGAGAATGATGATACATGGATTAAGGCTATGGATGTGAAGATGGAAATAATTAAGAAATAGTGGCCAGGCGCGGTGGCTCATACCTGTAATCCTAGCACTCTGGGAGGCCGAGGCAGGCGGATTGTTTGAGATCAGGAGTTCAAGACCAGCCTGAGCAAGAGCGAGACCTTGTCTCTACTAAAAAAAAAAAAAAAAAAAATAGAAATTATCTGGACAACTAAAAATATATAGAAAAAATTAGCCGGGCATGGTGGCGCATGCCTGTAGTCCCAGCTGCTCGGGAGGGTGAGGCAGTAGGATCGCTTGAGCCCAGGAGTTTGATGTTGCTGTGAGCTAGGCTAACGTCACGGCACTCACTCTAGCCAGGGCAACAGAGTGAGTGAAATTGCACATGTGACTCTCACTTAGGCTTGCATTATATATCTATTAATCAATACTACCTTAGAAAGCTATGTGGACTTTATAATTTTAAATGTCACTTAACCTTTATAGAATTCTGTTTAAGAATGTGAGTAACTACATTTCCTGAAAAGCCCACAGGCCTATTTGGAAAATTGATTAATATATAAAAGAACTGTGTAAAGAACAAAACATTTTATAAACTATTTCAAAAAGCACTAAGTGAATACAATGTGCAATTTACCATAGGTTACTTCAAAAATAATTTATATGTAAACATAACTTCCATGATGAGACAGCTGTTTGATCCCTACATATAAGTAAGCCTAGACTATTATTTAAAAAACCTATTTTGGGAGGGCAGATGTTTTTTACTCTTGATATTACCTAAAGAAATACAGAAGTATTAATATCTCAATAGCATATTACTGCTATCTAATAACCATGTAAAAACCAAAATGGGCACTATAACATACAGCAATTTATTTTCTTTGGCCTAAAACTACCCCTCCAAGTTTCATTAGGCCAAATTTTCGGCATTCCAAATGTCATCGAGTAAACAAATAGTTATCCTACCTATAAATGAGAGAAATATATTAATTTTGATTATTTTCTTTTCACCTTTCTTCTTTTGCTTCTAGCCTCAGTTTTAAATTAATAATTAATACATAGATAAATGCACTTCTTGCAAAATTATTCTTTTGAATACTGTGAAAGAGCATCTTTACAGCCTGAGCTGAGCTAGTGGTAATTTTTAATGCCATCTTCAGTTGAAAGTAACTGTTTGCACCTCTCACAATTGGCAGGGGTTTTGTTATTACATACAACACTCATAACTTGCTTGACAGAATTGCCAAAGTGACTTTTCACAAAAATAAATGAACATTTTCTTTTGGCTTTGTTTTCTAAATTAGTCACAGTGGGAATTGATTTCACTTTAAATTGCATTAAAACATCAAAGACTTCAAGCTTTGCATACAGTGTCCATGACATAAAGAGAACATTAAACACTCAGTCTAATGTAAAGTAGTGATAAATCAGTTGGAAAATGTAACCGCACATACTGCCTTTCTTTTATGTATTTATGCTATTAATTTGGGTAAGAAGAGGACTAAGATCATTTAATAATTTTTCCTGATATGTGAAATGTGATACATTTAATGTTTCATTATAAATAGGTTATATGTTTGGTTGCCTGTAGGGAATTTTTAAGACAGAAAACATAGTTTA
>NW_012145745.1:2488092-2495877 GCF_000956105.1 Propithecus coquereli
TGTTTCCTATGTTTTAATTAATGATTCAGAAAAAAAAGAAAGAAAAAATTCTTCTTAATAATATGACGAAAAAGAGATGTTATAATTAAGTTTGGTTTGAATTATGTAGGAAAAAATTATAACTGAGGCACTCCTATTGATGAAAATGGAGTCATGTGGTTATAGATACCCTACCAGTAATAACGATCATAAAAGCTGCAGTAAAAAAAAAAAATATATATATAAAGGTATTACAAAGTGTTCCAGGTCATATTGGTAGCAGAAGAGAATTTGTTCCTGAACAAAACTATAGCTGGAAGGGGTAAATTCAACATACAATAATAATACAAAGATTTGCATATAAATATTTATAATAACATTGTGCGCTACACTGGAAATAACCAAATGTCTATGAACAATCATGTTCTCAATGAAATAATGTACAACAATAAAATGGGCATTATTTATAAATGCAACAAAGATACCACTAATACCATTATGCTGAGTGAAAGAAGCAACACACAGAAGAATATATATTGTGATTCTATTTATGTGATTTTCTGGACTATATGAACTAATCTATAGTACAGAATAGCAGATGAGTGGTTGTATGTGGCTGGGTTGCAGGGTTGGTGTTATGAACTAAATGTATGTGTGTCCCCCCAAAATTCACATATTGAAATCTTAACCCCCAATGTGTTGGCATTAGGAGGTGAGGACTTTGGAAGCTAATGTAGGTCATGAGGGTGAAGTCCTTATGAGCAGGATTCATGCCCTTATAAAAGAGACCCCAGAGAGCTCTCTCATTCTTTTTCCACCATGGGAGGGGCCTCACCAGAATGCAACCATGCTATTATAATTTTGAGATAAGTCCCACCTATGCCCATTTTGTTAAGCATTAGTATCATAAAAGGGTGCTAAATTCAGTTTGCTAGGATTTTACTGAGAATTTTTGCATCTATATTCATAAGGGATATTGTTTCCCTTTTTGTTATGTCCTTTCCTGGCTTTGGTATCGAGGTGACGTTGGCTTCATAAAACATGCTGGGAAGGATTCCTTCCTTCTCAATGCTGTGAAATGATTTCTGCAGGATAGGCACCAGTTCTTCTTTGTAGGTCTGTTTTTAAAATATATCTAGAATCCCATCATCTATTTCTCTGTTTATTATAGAACCCTCCCTTACTGTTCTCCTTGCTCCATTGTTTGCTCCATTACAGACTATTTTTCCACACAGCAGCCAGAGTGATCCCATATACTGAATAACCTAAGTCTAATCATGTCCTCTTTCTGCTAAATATTATCACATGATTTCCAAGCTTGCTGGCAACATTCTTATCATTGCCTACAAATCTCTCCATGATTTGGCTCATAATTGTTTTTTGGTATCATAACTTAACTACTCTTCTATCACTCATTATGGGCCAATTGCACTGGCTTCCTTATTTGTAATTGAAAACATTGCACATGCATTCCCACGTGAGCTGTTGCACTTGTTATCTCTGTATGAATCCATCCTCACTCCCTCACTTCCTTCATGTTTCAGATTATCAGTGAGATTTTCCTTTAATATCCTAATATAAAATAGTAGCTTCTACATTATTTCTTATTTTCCTAACCCAACTTGAGTTTTCTTTATATAACATTCCAAAATGATGTAGCATATGGTTACTTATAAGTGTTTATTAACTCTTTCTCACTAAAGCATGAAAACATACTAACAGAAAAATAAAAGTACTCTTTTGTTTATTTTTATCTCCCCAGCACCTACAACAGAGATTAGCATACAGTAGATACTCAAATGTTGAAAAAATAAACAAATAAATTAATAAAACTAAAAAGCTAAAAAGCCATAATTCCTATTTACATGTTACAAGGTTATGAATTCTATGATAGAAGAACAAACAAAGTAATTATCTTTTGAAGATTTAAAATGGAATCAATTAGATGGATTAGAGACAGTGCTTACGTGGACCATTACTGTGGTTTCTGAACTGGTTTATTTCTCTTGGATATTCTTTTCTTCCAAACCAATCTTTGTGTTGTAGTTATCATTATAATTCTAAAATATGTCCAATCATTTAGCTTTAAATCCTTTAATGGATCCCCAAATGTGCCCTATTTTTGGATGTTTCTAGTCATCTGAGCCATCCTCATTTATCCCTTAGGGTGTAATATAAAGCTCCATGCAAAATGTAGGTAATTCTCTGGCTTAACTCCATTTAATCAAACAGGCTGCTCTTGTAAGAACTCCTCTGGATCTGAGATTCCTAACCTCACACTCCTGTTTTGAGGCTATTTCAGTCCCCTTTGGCTTTTATATTTTGATGCCCATATTTGGGACAAATTATAATCATATATAATTATGGACTATACAGTGATGCTTTATGTATACAGTGTGGAATAATTAAATCAAGCTAATTAACATACACATTACCTTAAATATAATACATACCATTTATTCCTCCTGATAGTCTCTCATATTTTGTTTTGTCTGACCCTTTCTCATAGGTCTAATTTCATCAGAATGTGCATTGCATCTACGGGTTTGCTACTTTCAGCTTGGGCTCAATTTGGGTGAAGGATGGTTAGACTCTACATATTACAGAACAAAGTTGAAAATCCAAGTGTAGCCTATAATGATCCTCCATTTTCTTTTGATTCATCATCTTCCATGATGATCCTTTTGAGAAGTTTTGGCTGTCCAAATAGGGTGTAGTTTTCCCAACACACCACAGAAAATATTGTTGGTTGACATACTCAGCCCCTATCCTAACCTCTTCCCTTTGCATGTTTCTACTATAGAATTTATGAAAGCTAAATACTCACATTTTTAACATTTATTTTAGCCTAAAGTGTCAAGTGGCCATTAGACCTAGTTATAGCTAATTGGATATACACTTGACCCTCCATGTCCACAGGGTTGCCATCCATGGACTTAACCAACCATGGATCAAAAATATTTTGGGGAAAAAACCCAATAAAAATAATAATACAGCAATAAAAAACAGTACAAATTTAAAAATACAGTAAAACGACTTGAATGATTGATAAACCAAATAAAATGTTAACAGAACTAAGAAAATCAGAAAGAAGAGCTAGATATAGAGGTAAATGATGAATTCTAATTTGACTATTTCTCTTTGAAAAGCAAGCTCAGCAATTCACTTTTAGAAGAAAGTCACATTTTAGATTTCATGCTCTTTTTAAAATGGCATTTGTTTAATTCATTTATCTTAACAGAGCACTGATTAAGGCAAAGATTAAGAAATAAGTAAAAGACTTAAAAACTAGGCAAATAAAATTCAAAAATATATAAACTTATAGAAAAATGACATTTGTCTCCATCTGGTATCTATTGGGAAACTGTTAAGTACTGCTAAACCAACGCTCTGGGTATGCGCACATGCATGTGTGTGTACTTATTAAGGCAGTAACAGAGCAGCATAATGCTTTTCTTCATGCATTTGCTTTCAAAAATTTTCCTTTATGCTTATTTAATGCATATGTTTTTATTCTTTGAATGATCAAAACTCTTTTATAGTAATTAAGATCACACCACATTTCAGGCAGCACAAACATGAGTAAAGCTCTCAAAGTATGCTGTGCTATTTGCTAAAAGGTAATTTTTCCTTTTCTGTATTGTCTCAATAGCCAGTAATGCAATGGAACAAACAAGCATTACATGGGTGTAATTGTCTTTCTGTGCAATCAATTAGAACTAGGGAGGAGAAGATTTGCAACTAAAAATTTAATTGTAACTGCTATCTGCTCTTGATTACACATGTACACACACACACACATGCACACACACACTCAAAGAAGACACAAGAGTGTGGTACTTCTGGAAAACACACCTCTGTCCAGGAACTGAATTAGAAAGAAAGAAGAAAGAAAATGGAGTTGGAGGGAAGGAGGGAGAAGGAGGGAGAGAGAATGAGAAGAAGAGAAAGAGAAAGGAAAAGAAAGAAGGGAGAGGAAGGGAGGAAGGAAGGAAGGAAACTAACTGGGGAACATGGGAAAAATAAGATTTCTGATAATATATTACTATTTACTTTACAAATCTCTTTAGGATATTCAGGTAACCAGTGTACAACAAACAACTCAGATTATGCCACCAGAGACATAAGTCAGCTAAGTATTTATATTCCAAACCCCAGCAGTCATTGGTAGAGGAATGCCCACCCCATCTTCGGGTTGGTGGACATGAATTCCCTAGCACCCTCACACTGTTGTAGTCATGGACAGAATCAGCATTGGCGGCTGCACAACACTCTCATGGAAGGAGATACAGATGATGATGGTGGGAAGTTAGGTGAGCAGGCACTGGTGTGGTGAGGATCAACTGTATATGGACAATGCATTAACAACATCTGCAGGAGGACAGGTCTCAGATGATCTTTGCTAACACAACTATTCCCCTTCTTCCTTGCAATTTTCAGATAGAATGTACTTTGAGTGCAACATCCTGAGATAAAGAGGAAATGTCCAGAACAATCTGGACTGGACAATAAAACATCGCTTCTCCTAGAATAGGATCTTCTATAAAGCTTGAGCTCTGTCAGCCACTTGGTGCCCAGGGTATATAAACCCAATTTGGAGTGCTTTGAGGGTCTCTCAGCTGTGATGCAATGTGGGACATGCACAGATGAGACTTCATTTGGCCTCAGCAGCTTTGCTGAGCTCTGGGGGACTAGCTTGGCATGAATCCTAAGCTTTGGTTTGTCCTTGCTGCCTATCTGTGGGAAATGTGCTTTTTCTAACTCATTGAGAAAGTGATCTGTCTCATTGGACTCATGCAATTGGTAGAGGACTTTGGCAATATCCACTACAGAAGTTTTATGAATACTGAAATTTTTGTATAATATATAAATAATACATTTACTAGCTACTCTTTCTAAGAAGTAATCTTCCTGGTGGCTGAAATATAAAAATACAACTTGAATTTAGTGAATTCCTCAGTTTTCAGGCTGACAGCTTCCCTAAGTGAGACAGTGGATACATAAAGAATATAAGTTAACAAAAAAGACAGTTTCCAATGTTAACAGTAAGAGGTGATAAAGTATAGGATTACAAAATATTAATTTATTTATACTAACATATCTTTGGGTATATAAACCAGAAAATATGTTTTCATCCTTTCAGATAACTTTTTGGCAAGAGCCCAGAAAGTACTATTTTTTACTGGCCATTGCCATTTCGTCACGCGTAAACAACTGGAATACCCTGCGGAAAAAGATCCAGGCGCGGAAGCGGGGTGAAGGGAGAAGATGCAAGAAGGGGCAGAGTTGGAAAGGAAGGACCAAGGAGGAGAGGAAAGCTGGGAAAGAAAAGATGGAGCAACACAGGAAGGGGAGAGGAGAAGTGAGACGATCAGTGTGATGAAGAGGGGAAGAGGAGGAAGGAACAAGTGAGGTGAGAAGTCGAAAAGGATAGAGACAGGAAGAAGGGTAACAGACTGGAAGAAGGAGGAGGATGAAGAGAGGGAACAGGAGACAGCTATGCAAAGATCAGGGAAAACAGCATTTTAGGAAAAGAGAACTAGGGTAAAAGCTCTAAAGAAGAATGATCTTGACCCGTTTGAGAAAAACTGGAAAGTTCATTTTTGTTGGAGCCTGATACATGAGCAGGGAGTAGGTAAAGTAGGTAAGGTAGGGAGGGACCATGTCATGCAAGTCTTTAGTCCTTCAGTAGTAGAAGGCAGATAATATTACGTCTTAGTTCTTTTAACAGTAATTTTTAAATCCATTTCTGTTTTCAAACTCAGTTTTATTATTTTAAAATTGCTTTTAAAAAATAGTTTCATGAAAAACCACCATTTATTTATTAGAAGCTTTACAATTTACGTTATGAAATGTATAGAGAAATGAAGAGTTATTTAAAGGCTAAAAAAAGATATAGGTAAAGGTAGATATTCAGAATTCAACATAATTCTGCTTATATTGCGTCCCGTTTACTTTTATCTGAGTAGGGACAGAGAGAAGGTATGCACTGAGCTATTCAGTTTTATTTTGCTTGATTTATGAAACCTTTTGTGGTTTTCATTTAATATAGGGGATTTCTAACATATTCCCATGAAAATCATTAAGATAGTGCTATATATCTCCAGTGCAATGGAAAAGATTATTAATTGGTCAGTGTTGATAGTTTATTTACATAAATCTGACCCCATTAACTAAATATTCTCTTCCTAAATAGCAGCAATTTTAGACTTGAATTGTCTAAATAATTGAGTCAATTTTTCATTTTAGCTTGCCATTATATACACAACCTTTGGCTTAAAGATGAATATGAGCTTTTGTAAATTTAGCCGACATTACCAAATTACTTATTTTCTTAGTGATTTTTATCTAATTAGAGTCTTAATCTGAAATAACTTATTTTCCTTAACCCCATAGCAAGCCATTGCTGACTTCATGCTTTACATTCCAAAATATACACTAAATATCAGTGAGATGTTGGCTGGCTTACTAGAACTCAATTGAAAAATGTAATAGGACTTTTGTAAAAATAAAATAAAGTGGCAGAAAATCATGCTTTTTGAATGGACTAGAATTAAAACAAATTTAAAGAGCTTATTTGCAATGGCTTTTGTGACTGCGAGTTGGTTTATTACTTTGATATCACTGGCACTTTACTAAATAGTATAAGAGCAAACACATGAAGAAAATTATGTTTCTCATTAATTTATTTGCCAGAAAAACAAGACATTTGGTCTTAATTGCTTTGCCCGTTTTCTGTTGATTTCTTAAATTTTGGCCTCCGATGATTTTTTACAAATTCCAGTGGAATAGAAAAGGAGTGTTCTCTCCGGCTGTTTTATGGATGGCATTCCTGCTGACATAGATAGACAGCAGTAATTAATCAGCACAACAATAGTTATACTATAACGTGAACTTTCCCAGCAAGAGAAAAGATTTGGAATTTTTTACTTATCTGGAGCTTGAGCTTAAGATTCTAATTTTTCTTTTCACCAACTTTCTGTTGTGTATAAATCCCTAGAAAATAAACGTCAGACTTGATTAATTGTATCATTTTTGCATTTATGGTATGAGCAATAAATTTTACTTATATTTGTAAATTAACTAACCTTACTTGTGTTCCTTTAAGTTCTTCATCTCTGATAATTTGTGGATCCCCTACTCGTAGCTGAACTTCCCGGGGTAGTTGGAAATACGCAGAATTCTGTCCTGTCATCCCCAAGCTACGAAGTAAACCTTGAGGTCTGGCTCAGAAATTTGCATTTATAAAGGAAATCAATGATTCTTTTGTCTTCTCCTATTAGAGAAACACACACATATTTTATATGTGTGTACAAACACATATATATGACTTGTAGTTGAAGTATTGCTTTGCATTCGAATTACGTATGGCATAAGAATTTTAGTAATTCTTGCCATTTTGTTAGCTTTACATTGACCAAGAGACCTGAGTTTTTCTCATACCCACCAATCAATGGTGCTCAACACAATTCATTAATGGGCCAGTGAGTGAGTGAGTGTATTAGTTTCCTAGTCCTGCTGTATTAAAGTAACACAATCATGGTGATTTAAATAACAGAAATTTATTATCCTACAGTTCTAAAGGATGGAGTCCCAAATCAAGGTGAGAGCAAGGCTATGCCCTCTTCGAAGGCTCTGTGGGAGGGTTTTTCCTTGCCTTTTCTAGCTTCCGGTGGTTGCCTGCAATCCTTGCCATTCCTTGGTTTACAGATCCATCATTCATTAAATGGAATTGAGAAACCTTTTAAAAGAGGAATTGACAGAGTTTAGTCACAAACTACACACACACACACACACACACACACA
>NW_012145745.1:2497322-2498060 GCF_000956105.1 Propithecus coquereli
GACATTCAGTCAACAAATGTGTAATTCTTCCCTAGCGCCAGACATTGTGCTCAGCTGTAAAGATAGATTCAGTGGTAAATAAAACAAATTTAGAATCAATATTTTTCAAATAGTTTGTGCCAAGACAAATAATTTTTAATTGCAGTGTCCAAATGCATAGGCATTTTTGTTCATAATCTTGGTGCAATGAAAACATAGCATAAAAATGGAGACTTCATGGTATGGAGGTAAAAGGGTGCTAAGTTGTATTTGCACTGACTGGTACTTGTCTGGACCACCCAATTTGCCGTTGATTCATACTGGGTGGTGGTGTGTGTCGAGGTGAATCAACCCTCCTGCAGAGAGTGACTGAAAAAAAAAGAAAAAAGAAAAAAAAGAAAAAAGAAAAAGGAAAAAAAAAAAACCAGTCAACTTAGAAAGTACTTGACAAACTATTTTCTAATGTAGAGGTCAGCGGTTTGCCCTTAAACTCATAATTCTTGATCTGTTTAAAATAATGTCTTGTCTGTTCTTCATCATGTTGCTTCCCAGGAGCACTTTTAACTCTTGTCTAATTTTACTTGACGTAGTATAGATTCAATTGGCATATTAGCAAATGTTCAGAAATATTACAGCTTTGTTTGGAGTTCACTGAATTGGCATAAAAGGTAAGATAAGGAGGCAAGTGTTGATTAGTAGCCTTCTACCACAAACCCTCAGATTTGTTTAAAATTTAATTCAAGAGAACTGTCGTAAAAT
>NW_012145745.1:2503359-2504608 GCF_000956105.1 Propithecus coquereli
GCAAAAGCAGAAAACCTGGTCTAAAATTATATTAGAAGAAAAAATAGTGTTATTTAGAAATTGCCTGACTTAAAGGATCCCGTAGAATTCATTCAGGTTATATTACATTAACCTATTACTCTATTATCATCTTCTAACAGGCAGTGCTTTTGAAGCAAGACGCAAAGTACAAATTACTGGTATAGCAAAGTACATTGCAGGTTTAAATTTAAATTTGTAAATTAAAATTGAAAATTTAAATTACAGGTTTTTCTAATTAAATTACAGGGCTGGAATATATGAGATAGCTTGTTTCATGTATCTGATGTATTACCTTGGGTGTTTGGAACAACTATGGGCCTCTCTCTTACCCTTTCTAATTTCTCAACCTTCAGAATCTTTCTGTGTATTGCCATTCTCTACCACAAAATAGAGTTCTTAACCTGGCAATTACTCTCCAAGAATAAAATTGGAAAGCACAAAATCTCTTAAGGCATGGGTTCAGGAGTCCCAGATAATCACTTTCATTTCATTACATTGCTCAGAAAAGTTACATGGCCTGAGAAGATAAGTGGGAGAGAAAATAGACTTCCCTGTTAATGGAAGGAGAATCATATGCCTACAGGAATGGCCATTTTAACAGATATTTTATTCCATTATACTACCTTAGTAAATGTTTTTTCTATTTTTTTTAATCCCAGAACCAAACCTCATACATTTTCAGTAATAAAATCATTAAGTTCAGATAAAGAATTTTATAAATAGATCAGAGGAACAAAAAGAGAATGTTCAGAAAAATACTTGAATATATGTGAGGATTACTTTCAATCCTTTATTACTGAAGAAGGTAAAAATCCATGCTGGGATAATTAATTGCCTATTTCAAGATAAATTTAGAGCTCTGCCTCACATCACAGTAAACATAAAGTTGATTTGTTATAAATTAAGTATGACTTCTAAGCAATTTTAAATTAATATCAGAGTATATTTTAAGATACCATTGGTCCATTATCACCTTCTAACAGGGAATATTTCTTCAGCAAGATGCAAAGTACAAAAGCAATAAAGGAAAAAAGAACATAACCAATGTTTCTCTTTAAACAAAGGATAAAACTAGCTGGGCATGGTAGTGTGGCCTTGTGTTTCCCATGGTGGGAGGATCCCTTGAACCCAGGAGTTCTAGACCAGCCTAGGAAAAATAGACCCTGTCTCAAAAAATATATATAAAATTCTGAATTGCAAATGAATAAAGTAAAAACACACACACACA
>NW_012145745.1:2504658-2506197 GCF_000956105.1 Propithecus coquereli
ATATAAGATTAGAGGATTTGGTGGAGAGATGTATTTGCCTTTGGAGAAGCTTAAGAATTTCTCTCATCCTAACTGATTTTCATTTTCAAGATCTCAAGCTTTTCATTCTGACCTGGCCTGAACCAAGCCAAAATGAAAATTCATACTAATTGGGAGATTGCTGTATGCAAGGAGCATATGGTGGAAAAGTGACATACATCCTCAATTATAAGACAAATAAAGATTATATACATACACACAAAAGATTGCAACATTTAGTTAATTGATAGAAAATTGATTGAGTTCTAGTTTCCCTTGCTTATTCTGGAAACTTCCAGAAGAGCAGCAGCTATGGTATCTCATAGGGTGAGCATTAGGGATATGTCTTGGTTGAAGCTTCAATCTACTGTGTGACTTCTCTGAGTCCCAGTTTTCTCCCCAGTGAAACATAAACAATAATACCCAATCTGGAGGGCTTAAAAAAGGTTTAAATGCGATGATGTATATAAAGCATGTAACAAGGGTTCACATATTAGCTTTAATTAATGTTGTTATTATAAAACATAAGATTAATTTGAAGAAAATGATGTAACTTACAACTATTAATTTGTTAGCTTATATTAGAGAGCTTTCAATCTAATATTACATATAATAGTGGTCCTATTACAGTTTTGGTCATTTCCAATACCCTTAATTTGTAGTTACTATCATTTAATTTAAGAGAAATTAAGTATAATAAAATACTAGATGTTTAAATTCACATATTTTAAAAACTGTCTTCATTAAACTGAGTAAAAATATGTTTGTTAAATATGGCCAACATCATCCCTCTCATTGGTAAGGAATATAAACTTTATGTTTAAATATTTTTTTCTGCAATTTACCTAAAATTGCCAATCCAGTCATAGGCCTAATGACCTTTAAGAGTTCTGTGAGTGAAAAATAGTTTGAGACATAAGTGAGTAAAAATAGTTTGAGATACAATGTTAAAATCATAGTTACATTGCTCTCATATTTGTGAAGTAGAAGTTATCACTAATATCATCATTATTAAACACATTAATTTGTAGAAAATGATTTGATTTACAAGTGTTTAAATTACAAGTATGGGTAATTTAAATATTATGGTTTAAAAGTAAAATTTATACTATTATTTAAAAAAACGGTTATCAAGGCAAAATATTCAAGTTAAAAGACATGTTTTTCCACCATGTAGAGAGTATTATGGAGGTCACTTATGTTTTTGTAAAGATTTACATGTTTTCTACATATTTCACATGTCAACCATTTTAATTAGCAGTTTACTGTGATAACAGAAGCAATTAATAAAGTAAAGGTGGGGTTTTATACAAAGAAAATTGTTTCTGGAACCTTTTTATACTCAAATACTCTTTAAATATGCACAGACTATTTTTCTTCATCAAGTATGGCATTTGGAAATATTAATTGAATTATTGTTTATAAGTGAAGTCACTACAAACATGCAAAAGACTGAAATTACTGATGATAGAGTTCGTAAGTAATTATAAATATTTAAATAAAAGCCCAAAATGTAGCTGT
>NW_012145745.1:2509782-2510668 GCF_000956105.1 Propithecus coquereli
GAATAAGTGAATTGGGAGGTAAAATGATTTCGTGTAAGTTAAACTGATCATTCTTATTTGTGCTCATTGTCTAGATCTTTAATACTGTTTTATTGGCTCTGGCTTTTTACGCTATGGGCCATGTGGAATCCTTACATGTTGTAGGTCTCCCTGCTAGCATGCTTTGTATAAACTGAAAGTAAGGGAATATATTCTTACCTGTATTTATCTAAGTAGTAGCACGGGCATCTCATTTTTGTCTAATATTGAAGAACATATTTAAGCCATGGTACAAGGTTAAAAACAAACAAAAAAAATGAAAAAGATCAAAAGAGCTTGTGCTTGAATATAGCTGCACCACTTCAGTGTTATTGACCTTACCTAAGGATCAATGTAGGCAGAAATATATCATCAAGACTATTCAGGTATTCAAGAAAAAACTCAAGGGATAATGCTTATTTAGACTGATAAATTTGAATTTCAAAAATGGATAACTATGGAGAATAAGAAAATGAGATTTATGTTTTAATAGAAGTCGAGATGTAGGGGAACGAGCCAGACCCAAATGAAGTGGGAAATTCATGCCTCATGCGTCTCATTCTCCGTGACAGGCTTTAGTGATGATGTCTTTGCTTTCTAATCTTCTTCAAATAGAAAACCCATTTCATTCTGAAAACAATTCTTATAGCCTACTTGTCATGGGATTTATGCTAAGCATGACATGAAGGCAGTTAAGTAGAATGTTATGCAGAATAAAGTTTGAAGGATCTGACTTATTTAATACTAAATGATAAGTACAGTTAACAGCTTCTGAGGAGGTAGTGGCTAGGAGATAAATCCACCAATAATCTATTTCACAAGTTGCTTATAACTTAAAAATTTTAGGAAGCACTGATCTCTACAGATA
>NW_012145745.1:2522539-2523252 GCF_000956105.1 Propithecus coquereli
ATACCCCCATATTCACTGATTTATAAATTATAACATGAAACAATAAAAGTTTTAAAAAGGAAAACACAAATGGTTCACAATAGAGTAACAGATAAGTACATTAAGATATATATAACAGCCAATTAATCAACTCTTAATATTGTGTTTTCATCCAGTGATTCTCAAATGCTTTCTTCTCCTTTACATGAAATTCTACAGGAAAAGGAAGGGTGAATGTGAGTTCTGAAAAATTTCTATGAACATGTTTTTCTTTTTTATTATGGTAAAATCATGTAAAATAAAATTTTCCATTTTATGGTTCCATTTTTAACTGTACAGTTTAGTGGTGTTAAGTATATTATTAATATTGTTGTGGAATAGATCACCAGATCTTTTTCATCTTACAAATCTGAAGCTTCATAGCTATAAACAACTCCTGATTCTTCCTCCCCCCAGCTTCCAGTAACCACTATTCTACTTTCTGTTTCTGTGAATTTAGCTGCTATAGCTACCTCATGTGTAATAACTGGAATCATACAGTGTTTGTCTTTTTGGGACTGGCTAATTTTACTTAATATATTGTCCTCAAGGTTAATTTGTATGGTAGTATATGACAAAATGTCCTTCCTTTTTAAGGTTGAATAATATTCCTTTGTATATATATATATCACATTTTATTTATCCACTCATCCATTTATATTTTCATCATTTAATTTTATTTTTCTCCTGTGAAT
>NW_012145745.1:2523302-2525229 GCF_000956105.1 Propithecus coquereli
TTTTCATCATTTAATTTTATTTTTCTCCTGTGAATTTTCAGGCTGTTGCTTAACAGTTTCTTAGGTTTCACTAGTCTGTTTTAAAGTCTGAGGTAATACAGAAAACTAAAATTTTTAGACGGGCCATTTGAAATGTCCCTTTTACTATAAAATGTTTTAATACAGTATCATATTTCATTTGAGATTTTTCTCTGTTAAAAAATACTGACAATCACTAATCCGAATTTGGAAAGAAAATTAACTTTTCCTTCTATTTTGTTCAGGTACAGAATAAGAAGAAGTACGATATATCCATGATATATTAATGATGAGATCAATTATGAATTGTTAGTTTTAAATCTTTTTTTTCAGGTTACTTTACTAAGGATTTTCCATTGTTTACTATAAACTTCTGATAAAACATTTTTCATTATGAATATGATCCATTAAATCAGTAACCGGGGATTTAATGACAAAATGTTCATTTCTTTGGAGAAATGCCTTCTGCACTTGCCTGAGATGTGCATGTGCCTGACGTGTAAGTGCCTGGGGAAGGAGGAAGGGAGGTGAACAAAGGGGTCACCTTTATTAAAGAGATAAGGAAGAGTGAGTATTTCAGAGGACTGAGACAAGGTTGTGCGTGGAAACAAACTGAGGCAAACTGAAGAGCTATTTAGCTTCCACTTATCCTTGAGTTCGATCTCTTTTAGACTTTTTGTTAATAAAAACTACTTAAAGTGATGGTTGAAAGCATAGGCTTTAGAGTACTAAAGACTGTTTAATTATAAAACTGTTACCTCTCTTCTTCTCATCAGTACTATAGACATTGTGGGAGGTGTGGGTTAAAAGGCCACAATGCACGTCTTTCAGTGACGTCACCTGGGCTGCCACCAGTGCTGAGACACCTGGGTATCTTTACCTGTCTTCAGGGGACATAAAATACTTTTGCTGCCTTTCACTTGTTCTCACAGGGACAACTGAGGGTAAACTGTTTGAATTCCAGAGCCCTCAAGTTCTAAAACTTCACTTTGCTCTCTGAAACACTACAGAATTTTCACACTTCCACCTGAGTTACACAGGAGTACTATTTGTGCTCAGGTATCCTACAAAATATTTTTGCTAGTGATTTCATTCAGCTTGTATTATCAGAAAAGTCTAAGGGAGACTGAATTCTAAGATAAATATTAATATGATACTGGACAAATAGTCTTCCTTCTTTGAAAACTGAATTTGTGATTTTTGTCTACCAGACATTTGGTAACGCTGGGAAATGTTGGTTGTCATAGCTGGGAGAAGGATGCTATTACTTCCTAGTGGGGAGAGTTTAGGGATGTTGCTGCATATCCAGTAACACAAAAGACAGCCCCCTACGACAAAAAACTGTCCACCTCACAATGTCAATAGTACTAAAGTTGACAAAGCCTGTTGTACAGGCTTGTTTATCTAATAAACTTCTGATTCCCTTTTTTGTTTATTTTTTTGGTAAACTCTAGCACTGAACAGAACTTAGGTATTGAATACTTTGATTCTTACTGTGTCCTCAACATATTCATGCATATACACTCCTACATGGATATATACAAACATGAATACACATATGAATCCACATATTCTGCAGACACAATTAATATGACTTTAAGGAAAACATAAACTGACAACATAACCATTCAGGATCCAGCCTTGCAGAGCAGAAAAGCTAATTATGAAGAAATGGAGAAAATAGTAATCCTCAGCTTATTTTTGAAGATTCATTTGCACAGTGGGCCCCATTCACAAACAGGATTTTCTTGTTGTTTTAGTATATTTGTCATTTTCATATAAAGTGACTTCCAATTTGGAAGTAAAGAATTTAATGATATTCTCAAAAATTTCAAAAATCAAAGATTTATGTAGACTTCATAGTATGTTAAATAATAGCTGAGTATATTTTCAGCATTATGAAAATCAG
>NW_012145745.1:2525279-2527436 GCF_000956105.1 Propithecus coquereli
AAAAAAAAAAAAGTGAGGGTGTTCACCAGAGGAAAATCAAGTTGCTGTTACTAAAAGGGGAAGAAGATATTAGGCAAGCAAAAACCAACATGTGTCCTCCATAGAGGAGATGTCCTATACATCAGTAATTATATGGTAAGGTTAGGAGCGATGCCTGTCTTAAGTGCTTACAGCCAAAGATTAGGTAGGAGAAATGGATGACTTCAAGGACAACTGTCCACAAACGCCTTCTAGGAGGAAGCCTATGAACTAGGCCTTTGTATAGGTAGGATTATGGTAGGTGAAGATGAGGAGGCCTTTCAGATACATGGAAAGGCATGAACAAAGGCAGGGAGGTGAGGATCCTTTGGAGGTTTTCCAAGTTTGCTGGGAACTTTTGGGAATTAAGTCTGGAACTTTGATTGGGAGCTAGAGCTATACGTAGTCTAATAAATGCTAGTGCTTTATGCAGATTTCTTCCATATATGATCTCAAAAAAAGAGTAATTTTAGCAGGCACCAGGAGTAGGTTTATTCTTCCCATGTTACTGATGGGGCAAGTGATGCCTGGTGCAAGAGATGCCTGCTGAGAGTTCACCCTGTTGTGTCCAGAGACAAAACAGCATAAAAAGCTCAATTTCTGCCCTCTAGCCCAGTACTGTTCCCCTCCCCTCATCCACAGTAAAAATAAAATCTAGAGTTGGAAATCACCAGGAGAGCAGCTGTGGCTCAGCCCCAGGGCCAGCCTGAGGACAGCTTTGCAGGAAGCTGTGGGAACAACCATATAGGCAGAAAGAAGGTATCTGACTTGCATAATGGCTAAGAGCAGAGACTCTGGAGTCAGGCCTTGTTTTGATTCTCAGTTTCATGAGTTAAGGTGTTACCTTGGGCAGATTATATAACTTCTCTAAGCCTCAGTTTCCTCATCTTTAAACAAGGAAAAGAACAATACCTATGTTATAGGATGGTTCATGAGGTCTGAATAAAGTATTGCAAATTAAGAATTTAGCAATCCCTTCTTCCTCGGGTCTGGCCTCCTCTTCCTCATCCAGTCTTGTCTCCTCTTCTGGTCTGGTCTCCTCTTCCTCATCTGGTCTCCTCTCTTTTTCCTTGTCTGGTCTCATCTGGTCTCCTCTCCTCTTCCGTGTCCGGTCTAATCTCCTCTTCCTCATTCAGTCTCATCTCCTCTTCATCGCCAGGTTTGGTCTTCCATTTGTGTTTTGTTACTTTCGTTTACTCCTTTGCCAGCCAGCTCATGGCACCTTCTTGGACCAAATGGTTTTCCCCATCTTTCAGAGAACTATAATACTTCTAGTAAGATAATGGACTGGAAGCTGAAATCTATTTTAAGTAACGCCAGCTTTACATGTTATAGAGACTGGTCAAGAGTTGAGCTTCTGAACCAGGTTTGTTTAATCATAGTATCTTACCGTGTTAATAGCATGGACACTATAGCTAATAATATTGTATTGGGTGCTTGCTAAAAGAGTAGAATTTAGATACTTTTACCAAAAATAAAAAAGGTAACTATGTGAGATGATGGATATGTTAATTTGCTTACTATAGCAATCATTTTACTATGTATAGCAAAAGATCATATTGCACTCCTTAAATATATAAAAAATTTTAAAATACATCAGAAATTTTTGTTACTATATCTATTCAATCTCAGGTTCAGTGATTATTTGACCAATACATAGTACAAAGTATTCCTGCATTGGCTGAGAAATAAGATTATGAAATTGTTCCTTTACAAAACTATTAATAAATATCAAGTGTTTCATATAAGAATAAATTTAAGATGTGTTTTCCCTTGGGAAAAATCTATGATACAATTATTTTTATCTGGCTTTAGCAGAAAACAATACATACAGTTAATAAAATTGAAGTGAGTATTATTATTTTTGGATCTACACAGTATAGGTTAGAAGAGAGACTTGTTAAAAGTTTCTTCTGTTTTCTTGTTTTTGTTATTTTTTTCCTGCTTGCTTCAACTGTAGCTTAAGAGTACCCACTAACACAATAGATTAGCTGAAGCTATTGGGTAGTGTAAGTGCCAATTCAATCCAGAATTTCAGATCAATTTAGATATATTTTCATCATTTAATTTTATTTTTCTCCTGTGAATTTTCAGGCTGTTGCTTAACAGTTTCTTAGGTTTCACTAGTCTGTTTTAAAG
>NW_012145745.1:2527486-2528601 GCF_000956105.1 Propithecus coquereli
GTAAGTCCATCCAGTTCGTGGATCCCCTTCAACCCATTGCCTCGTTAACTCGGATGTGACCATTGGAACTAAGTTCAGCCATCTGTTCCCCTAGTAAAACCTTCATTAGTACTTCTCACATGTCCATTTAGGTTTTCATTATTATTATTATTATTAATTTTATAATTATTAATATATAATCTTGTTCTCTCTACCTGGAATACCTCATCCCTGGACACCTTTTCCCCATGCCCACTTCTCTGCCTAGGAACTTCTATTTGTTCTTTAAGAACTCGACTCAGATGTCACCTCCTCTGAGAAACCTTCTCACATCCCATCTCCTCAAACCTCCAACCCTCTGGAATCCCACAAAAATTTGCTCAGATTTCTATTATAGCTCAAGTTATATTGTAACGTGTTCATTTTCAGACCTCCTCCTTGTACTAAATTCAGAACTCCTCAAGGGCAAGGACTATGTCTAATTATTCCTTGTGGTTCCAGTGTTTAGCTCAGCTCATTGTAGGTGCTTAGGGAAAGTGAGATTGAATGAATCAATCATCACACCTCGAGGACCCTCTGTCTTACCAGGTACCATGCTAAGAGATGTAAAGTTAAAAAGATCAGGCCTTTGGCCCCTTAAAGTTCATAAACAAATTGAAGATGTGTTTCTATCTTTCAAATCTACATTATACAAACCCAACACAAACTAGCTTAAATGGAAAAAAGAATGTGGGCAGGGGACAGAATTTATTTGTCTTAGGTAGGTTACTTCTATTAATAGTTTCATGAATAGCTGAATCTAAGATCCAAGGGTTTCCAACAATATTATCCTCCAGATTAGGTCCCTTTCTATAACCTGCTCTGGGGTGGCTTCATTCTCAGGAATTTTTTTTTGCCACGTGAAAGCCCCTGACAGCTCCATGTTTACATCCAATTGTAGCAAAAATAGAGCTTTTTATGCCAATGGTCCTAGCAAAAGTCCTAGGAGTAATTTTCAATGCTTTCAATTGAGTCACCTGCCCTTCACTGAACCCATTATAGTAACTCTGAAGCCTATGTCACATGCCTACCCCTGGATTTGGAAGTGGGGTTGACCCCATCCAAATCATAGGGATTAAAAGTGAGGGAAGGCCGGG
>NW_012145745.1:2528651-2530015 GCF_000956105.1 Propithecus coquereli
GTATATAGTAATATCTATAAATACTGTGTACTAGGTGTGGTTCTAAGTGTTTAAGATATTAATTCATTTAATTCTTATAACAAACATACATACATTTTAGGATAAGGAAACCAGGGAGCAAGAGTAACTAAGCAAAGTGACTTGTCCAAGTTGAAGACAAAGAGCTGGTGTTGAGAATTAAACAGCTAGAATAGCCTCAGAATATGGTGAAACATTGTTATGTTGTTGCCTCTAAATTAACAATTTGATTAATCTTATTGCCTGAGATAACAAATATATTTTCTACAGCCATTTGTATCATCTAAAAACATCTGGTTTTCCATTACATTTTCCAATGTTGAAGATATATTTGAATCTGATTTAATAATTTTATTACTACAAACTCAGTAATAAATTGTTCTCTAATTCCACTCATTCTTCTTCTTTTATTTTACCAACTTTGTGAAATGTGGTTATTATTATAAGCCTTTTTCTAGATTTCCTGCCTTCTCTACTCAGTGAACACTCACTGGTATGTTATTGCAAAAACTATTTTCCTAGTCCTAGAATTACAGACGTGAGTAGTTTAAAAATGTCCCCAGCTGATTCTGATATTCTTCTCCTCTTTACCTTTTGAGAAACACCAAATGAATTCAACTATCTGCCTCCTCTGCTTTGGAACCTGTACTCATGCTATTGTGCGCCATAGAGAAAACCAGATGATCTTAAAGATTAGTACCATAGCAAATTTATGGTATCCAAACTCAGAGGTAACCACAACTGCTTGGCAATCCTATTACATTTTTCTTATCTGGCCTATTTCCCATTCCCCTCAGCAGTTACTCCAGCCCTTCTTCATTTTCTTTAATCCCCAGCCCCAATAGAGTCCATCTTACTACATCAATTACCCCTCCCTAGGCTATATTTTTAGGCTTCTCTAAGCACACAAATACCACACACCCATACCACATTCATACAAATGTACATGTGTCAAAAGTCAAACGCACATACATACACACACACATGTACATATATGCATAAATACACATGAACAAATGTATATATGTATAATTATATATGTGTTTGCATTCAACTTTTGACACATCATTCCAGTCACCTTCTTAAAACTCTCCCCTCCTTTTATTCCAAATCACCATCTTTATATTCTCTTTCTTTTTCAGCCATTTCTCATTTATTTGAAGTGCTTCCATTTCTTAAAATACAAAGATAATCAGGACTGTTATTTAAACTTTATTTCTTCTTTGAGAATCTACATTAAGCCTTCAAGTCCTTTTACTAAGTCAGAGGTTTTTAATCTATAGTCCTAAAATGGGCTTTAGGGAAGCAATAAAACTCCTAAAACTGTATACTTAATGTTATGCGTT
>NW_012145745.1:2543177-2545227 GCF_000956105.1 Propithecus coquereli
TCATATGCTTATTGGCCATTCATGTAACATTTCTGGAGAAATGTCTATTCAAGTCTTTTGACCATTTTTGAATCAAGTTATTTGATTTTTTATTGTTGAGCTATAAGAATTCTTATATATTCTGGATATTAACTTCTTACCAGATCTATAGTTTGCAAATATTTTCTTCCCTTTGTAGGCTGCCTTTTTACTTGGGTAATCATGTTCTTTAATGTACAACAGTTTTTAAGCTTGATATAGTCCCATTTATCTATTTTTACATTTGTTGCCTGAGCTTTTGTCTTATATCCAAGAAATTATTACCAAGTCCAATGTCATGAAACTTTTCTCCTATATTTTCTTCCAGGAGTTTTATGGTTTTAGGTCTTTCATTTACATACGATTCATTTTGTGTTAATTTTTTTACATGGCGTAAAATAAGAATGCAAATTCCTTCTTTTGAATCTGAATATCCAGTTTTACCAACACCATTTGTTGAAGAGATTGTCCTTTCCCCGTTGAGTGATTTTGGTACCCTGGTTGATGATCATTTGACCATATACATAAGAGTTTATTTCTGGATTTATCATTCTATTCCATTGGTCCATTTGTATGTCTTCATGCCAGTACCACACTGTTTTGATTGCTGTAGCTTTGCAATAGGTTTTGAAATCAGAAAGTGTGGATCCTCTACCTTTATTCTTTTTCAAAACTGTCTTGACTATTTGGAGTGCCTTGAGATTCCATATAAATCTTAGGATGAATTTTTCTATTTTTGTGAAAAGTTTGAGAAATTGTCTTAGACAAAAAGGTTATAAAGGAGCATGACAACTAAATATGGTATCTTAAATGGACCATGCAACAGTAAAATGGCATTAGATAACAAGTAAGGGAATCTGACTAAAGTATGGACTTTAATTAATAATAATGTATCAATATTCTTTCATTAATTTTGAGAAAATGTCCATACATGTGTAAGATATTAATAATGTGGGAAGTTGGGTATGGGATCTGTGGGGACTCTTTACTATCTTCACCATTTTTCTGTAAATCCCATACTGTTATAAAATAAATAGTTTATCAAAAATAAGCAAGGCCATGTCCTAGGATATGCTGCTTTTTGGAATGTTATTAACTTTTTACTTCATAGTATGTCATAACATTTTTCCATGACAAAAAAATTCCTTCATTATTGCCCCTGTATTGTATATGAATATGTATTGAAATCATATACAGGTCCATACTATCTAAAGCTGTCTACAGATTCAAAGTCATCACTATTAAAATCCCATTGACAATTTGTACAGAAATATCCCACACTCCTTCCTTTTCATTGTTATTTTCAGACTAGTCTCCTTTGCTTCTTCTTAAAACCCCATAGCATTTAAACTCTTCGGATAAGATAATACTCTTCATCAACACTCTTTGCAGTCAGCAAGGGAACTTTAATTTCATCTATTCCTTTAATTTTTTAAATATTTTAGCTCCTGACTCACTTCGAGTCTCTTCAAACATACTATTTTATGATTACTAGTGATTTCAAAATCCGGAGCCATGTTCTTCCAACACCCTTCCCTTTCAGTAATCAATTTCAACTCTTCCAATGATACTAACTGTTAAACTCCCTCATCCACTAACTCAAAAAGTCATACCCTAGACTTTAGCATTACCAGTAAGTTTATCCACTTCATAACAATCATTTCCATCATCCCATTCTCAGGTCACCAATTCCTGTTTCTCCACCATAGTCCCTTTATTTCCATTATCTACTCTTTCATTTGACAGTAACCATTGAGCTTTTTTCCCATTTCATATGTTTACTTCTCTCTTTGAATTCAACTATATATTACCTACAAAGATAACTAGCCCTTTCTCGGTTCAAATTTTTATTATGGGAAAATACAAAGCCTGTCTAAATTCAAAGTACTGTCTACTTCGTGTCTTTACCCATACAACTTGGCATTTCTAAAGAGAAATAAAAATAATTATGACTTGTCTCACTTTAAAGTTATATTGACTAAATTCAGGTTGGGGATGTCAGTGATGCCTAGCATTCATTCATACTTCCCAG
>NW_012145745.1:2546335-2547968 GCF_000956105.1 Propithecus coquereli
CAATAATACATACATATAATATTATTCAATGAAAAAGAGGTTATCAGAAAGGGTCAAGAAGGCATTAAACTTTTAACAAATGTAAATTAGCATTAACTTTATTTCAGTCAATTTAAAAAATTTTAAAACGTAGTGACTTTTTCTTAAAGAATACAACTTATAAAAACCAACATGAAATTAAATGAAAAGTCAAGTCTAAATGGTATTAAAACTATTGGAATTAGTTAAGAAAAACTTCAAGCTCAGAGGGTTGCCAACAGTAAATTCTGTCAGACAGGATCCTTCTGAAATATCTGTCTCTTCCAACTACATGGAGATGCGGAAGCATCACAGAACATATGAGAAAACAAACCACAGCACCACAGAGTTCATTGTTTTTTCCTGTCTATTTTCGTTGATATTATTTCCCTTAAATTTTTAACCGATACATGTTACTTTTTTTCCACAATGTAAGTTTCTTTTTTAGCATTATCGATATTCTCAGAAGAAAGAGGATGATTGTAACCAAATGGTAGAAGTTTTTCACATTTCAAAATATGATGAAGAAGCATAAACTTAGAACTTCCTTTCTTTTATGGAGCTCTTAGAAGACAAGACATATATTTTGCTGAATTAATATAAACTATTCCCATTGTGCTATAAACCTTTTCACATTTTAGAATTAGTTTGTGAATATTCATTTGTATGAACAATAACTGGGCAAAGCATTTAAGGAAATTTGCAAATGGAAAATACACTAAGGTACATATGATTATACAGATACAATATGACTCGTGTGTTTCTATTACTATGGGCATATACATTTCTATATTGGTGGCAGCAAAACATATAATTCACAATATTTTCTTATATTTTGTTACAATTATCTGAATGGTGACTAGATAGAATTCAAAATAAGGTAAATTTCTTGGTTAAAGATAAAAATACTTTATACCTCCATGTTATGTTGACCTCATGTTTTGATAACCTCAGTGTGAACATGTGGTCAGAAATTTGAAGTGCTGCTGATACAACTAAGGGTCAGAAGTAATATATGTGTTAGTATAACCTGTAATATTTTTCTTCCACCTTCAAAACTGAAACTTGATCAGACCTTGCTCAGTCTATTGTCAAATTCCAGATGTTCACAGAGTAATGTTTGCTATCACCCCCTTAATCACCTTTCACTAGAGAAAGAAGTCAGAGATTGGTCACTTCAGGCGATTGCTGTCACAAGGGTTAGTTTCTCATGTAAGAAACTTCTTGCTTTTATACAGTTGAAAGCTTATCCCTGTTTATATGATGTTAAAATCCTCTGAAGTGTCAGTCATTCAAAATTCTGACATTTGAGACAGCTTATATCACTCTGTTGGATTGTATTTCAGTTTTGAATCAGCAGTAGAAAATGCGTTATTTATATCTATTTTAAAAGTAAAAATTGCAAGGGCCAAAAATTCATACTCTATCTGCTATGAACTACTCACTGTCCTTAGAGGGTGAGTGAGAATCAATTTATGCTGTGATCTGGTCAAATAGAATGTCAAATGAGCTCACTGATCAGGTGAAATGTGTGCATGTGTGTGCATATGTGTTTCTAAAAAAAACCATGTTTTGTTTATGTTTTTAATTTTGTAATTTACTTCAAGTACACAAA
>NW_012145745.1:2550113-2550794 GCF_000956105.1 Propithecus coquereli
AGGAGGATAAGGAGAGGGCGGTTCACAGATACCAAGTTATAGCTAGATACACGTTGAATGCACTGGTGAATTCTACCAAACACTTAAAGAAGAATTAACCAATACCTACTGAAACATTTCTAAAAAGTTGAAGTGGAGGGAACACTTCCTAATGCATTCTATTAGGTCAGCATTACCTTAATACCAAAACCAAACACTACAAGAAAAGGAAACCATAGATCAATATATCTCATGAACATTGAAGTAAAAATCCTCAACAAAATATGAACAAACCAAATTCGGCAATGTATTAAACAGTTTATAAACCATGACCAAATGGGATTTATTCTTGGAATGCATGGATGGGTGAACATGCAAATTCAATCGATGTAATATACCATATAAACTGAATGAAGAAAAAAAGACACATGATTTTCTCAATTGATGCAAGAAAAATTGACAAAATTCAACACCATTTCATGATAAAAACACTCAATGAACAAGAAATAGAAGGAAACTACCTTAATATAATAAAAGCCCACAGAGGGCATCATATTCAATGGAGAAAGACTGAGAGCTTTTCTTGTAAGATCAGAAACAAGACAAGGGTGCCCAGTCTCACCACTTCTGATCAACATAGTACTGAAAGTTCTAGCCAGAGCAATTAGGCAAGAAAAATAAATAAATAAATCAATAAATAGG
>NW_012145745.1:2553705-2555508 GCF_000956105.1 Propithecus coquereli
GAAATAATTTGTGTTATAAATTAAAACCACTCTAGATTCAAGCATTATTACATTAATTGTTGAATACTCAATCTTTCACCTACTTTTTTTATGGAGTCACAGAAAATTATGGTGATATAACTGATGATATAAACAGTTTTTAAGTTATGTCTTAATCAAACGCTGCTCACTTTTGCTTTTGGGACTAGGGTGGGAAATCTTTGTTCAAAAACAGATGAATGGCCTCATTTAAACTCTCACCAAATGTTTTTGGCTCTGAATTTCTTCATTAGAACCAGATGTTACAGTATTAACTGCCTGTTACCATTTACACTAATAATCCATGAATTGACATTTTTGCTAATAATATGGCAAGCTAAGGTTTTTCTTTGTCACTTTTACTTAAAATGGTGGGAGAGATGGAGAATGATGGCAATTCTCATTCCCTGTAGTAGCCTGTTTCCACATCTCCCTCTTTGAATGATACTATCCATTAGGAAGGTAACAGACAAGATGTTGTTCTTTCAAAACTCCATTAAGCAACAGTCATGTGATTTTAAATAAAAAATGAGGGACATATTTTACCTCTGTGTGAAATCGATCAAAATGGGAGAAAATGTCCAACAACGTACTTAGTCACAAGACTAAACAAAGATTATATTATAATAGAGAAGGTTACTCATAAGTTAAATATATTCATATATATTTTCATACATATGTTCATAAGAGGAATATATGATATGACTCCTTACAGAAGACTGAAGTTACTGTACTTCCCATGTTAACATAGCTATTCCCATGTTAATATAGCTATTTAGATGCTGTCAGGTGGAAACAGAACTCATATATCAAAATCGGTAGTGTCTTATATTTTAATATATGCTTTTTAAATATGACAGCCACCTGTGGTCTCTACCATAATCTTTCCAAATCAAAACTTACAATTTTCCTCAGACCTGGGGTCTCCATGGAGACTTTAATGTGCTAAGATATTTTCCAATCATGTCTTAGTCTTGAGAGTATTTATTTTTCTCCATTTTTGTTCCATTTTAATGACTGACGTTTTTTATTTTCTGGCTGACTTATTTTTTTTTGGAAGTTCAATGCCAACCGTTCCCTAGTCATTTTTTTTTAATTCTAGTCAGAATGGCACCAGTAATTAAGAGCCCTTCACAGAACTTTTGCCTTAAGTAAAAGTAATTAAATCTGTTGTTTATTTCCACTGGGTGACACTTTTTAAAATAAATTCTATCATGTTTACCTTAATAATATTTCTATAGTACAACAAAAAACTATTATGTATAGTAGAGATATTTGATGTTTATGTCTGGCTATCATTTATATCACACGGGTTATATCTATTAAAACAGAAAGTCTGAATTACTGTTAAAATGTAAGAGAGACAACTGAGCAGTAGTAATGCATTACATGAAGATAGATTTTGTTAATAAGTTAATGTACTCTGTTTTTAACCTATTCTTCAAAAAGAATGGAGTTAGACATCATCAAAGAAAGGTAGAAGTATAAGATTTGGTGTTGTCTTCCAGAAGTTTGCAATATTATTTATCACTTTAAAAAATCAATAATTTAAGAGAGCATATCAAAAGTACAAAATAAGTTCTCTAAGTTTCATAACTGGAAAGATTACCATATAGAATAGTCAAAGGAGATTCTATGAATTTCTGAAACCCTAACTTGAGCAATATTTTGGAAATCAAAATTAAAACAGTTCAAAAATGACAAATTGTCTTAAGAAAGGATATCGTGTGAGAAATACCAGTACACATATCTGCCAAAATTTTACTCACTGTATTGGCTGGAAAC
>NW_012145745.1:2557953-2583958 GCF_000956105.1 Propithecus coquereli
ATAAATCTGCCCTTTCCTGCCTTAGTCCTCTATGTTCTTTTAGTGTGAAACAGTTCAACCTGTGATTTTCAATGCGTGCTGGCTAAACCTATGGCAATAACAAGGGCATAATTTTGTGAATACTGACCAAGAAGTGAAATGCATTATTCATGGGGTCAAGTATAAGAAAGAATTTAATCTGCATCCTTAAGTACTACTGAATAGTTAGCTGAGGGCCGTGGTGAAACTGAAGAAACTTCCATAATCATCTTTATAAGGCAAAGATACCAGAAGTCCACGTGTATCTGCCATTTCTATACTAAGAACATACTCTGGCTTACCCAGTACCTCCACCACTGCTGCTCACCACTGTTCAACTACTTCCTGCTGCTTGTGTCACTCGCTCCTGAGTCAAGGATGAAGCGAGTGTTTCTGACTGGCAGGCCATAGGTAACATGTCTGCTTTTTGGCTGCACTGCAAGGCTGAGAAATGAGTGTCTGGAATTCTGAGCTTTCAGGGTAAGAGACAATTTATGCTTCCTACCAAAATTAATAATGTGGGGTAATTTCTCTAATATGAAGAGGGTTCTGATACTATTTGACCAAAAGGAATGTCAATTGTTAACTATGGTGCTCATTACTATTTTAAAAATCCACTTGACAATTTCTGTCATTCTTCAAATGATATTCTTATGTGAAACCAAACTCAAAGTCACCAGCAATGACAGAAATTCTAATCATGTTACTAGACCTGGTTAGAGCTACATCATCTTTATAAAAGTAAATAACTCCGACTTTCTATAGCAGAGTTGGTGGTCCTGCGATACTCCCTACTAATGTCTTTTGAATCTATGAAGTTGTTCCAAGAAAAACTTTCAGAGGGAACTGGGCTGGATTCACTTAATCCCCACCCTTGCACATACATAAACTTTAATTATCTGACCATTAAGTTGACTGCTACAGTTTGATTAATATACCAATCTCTCATTTGTTAAAAGGCAGAAATAGAGCCCACAACAGATTCCCTTGCATGTACACTCTGAAAGACCATGCTTTTAGAAACCACAGAGTTGGATGGAGTTTTGCCAGGGGCACAGTCACAGAAGACCATATTTAAGACAGCTTGGGAATAGTCAGCAGTTCCTTACCTAAATGTAATCCTCTAGACCAAACTGATGCCATGTAAAATTCTAATTTGCGTTCCAAAGGAATCTTCAAGGAGGACACAGCTATTTCGTGGTTAGTGATTTCCTCTTTCTTTGAATTGACTATTGGGAACTGTGTGGCACCCAACAAATTCCCTTCATTTTGCTTCTAAACCTGAAGGATTTTTCTATATTTTGGGCAAAATCCAATATTATTACTCAGATTTTTGTAAATCAATAAGAAATCCCTTGAATTCAATTATTTCTCACTTCTCTATTTTTCAACCTTAGTGGGCAAGTCAGAGAAATTGTCTCAAAACCAGATATCATAATTATGTACTTTAATTCACCCTGAAAATTCTCCTGGAGATTCTTCTCTACCTTTTCCATCGCCTTCTAGATAATCCCATCTCCAAGTAAGATTAGGTTGTTGTTACTCTGACATCTTTCTATATATCCCTAATTTAAATATATTCCCCACCAACCTATTTTAAGAGGATTTCTATAGCAACCTATTTTCTATAACTTCTTCTACCAGCTTTGTACATTTTGTAAACACATTCCAGTTCTTAAAATACCTTTCCAGAAATTTAGATCGTTTCTGTGTGAGCATGAGTGTAATGCTTTCAAAATATCCATCATTTCTTCCTTCAGATGAATTACAGATAGGCAAACTGTTGTCAGCTGGGCAGCATGATATTAATATGTTTTATGGGCCAACATGGCTTCTTCTTGCTGACTTCTGTAGTACCTAATACTTTTTCTAGCTTTTCTGATTTAGGATTTTGTGTCACATACTGTCTGAATTTGATTCCTAGGAAAAGTTCAAATGGGGCCAGGTAAGAGATCCAGCAGCCATATCTCCTGTGCCTAGGTGTACCCTCAGATGTCTGGTCACCTTCAAACATTGCCTTTTTAGCTCTTCACTTACATTGGGAGTTCTTAGCAAAAAGGAGAGGCCTTTCAATAGCTGCCCACAATCACTTTATTCCACTGATTGCTTCAGTTAAGTTAGGCACAGCTTCTGCTATTCCTAAGCAATTGCCTTATACATGTTCTGTTTTGCCTTCAAATCCTACATTTTTTTCTTATAATCTTGAGGACTGTCCCAAGTTCTTATATTTTGACCAATTTTCTTAGCGTGTTTCTATCACATCTTCCCCTTGCTGGTGACTAACCTTTTTTCCCTCCAAGAGAGCACTGACATACAATCAAATTCTAGAACTAAACAAGATTTCCCTTATCCCATTTCTTAATCTGGCACTCAAGTAAAAGCCATAAAAACTGGCTTGAATAGAAATCATCATAAAAATTCGACTGAAGGATGAAGTCACTTTTAGAGTGAGACGGACTGAAGACCAGATATAGATCCCTATTTGTTTCACAGATGACATGATCATATACGTAGAAAATCCTAAGGGATCAAAAAATAAACAAACAAAAACAGCAACAAAATCTACCAGTGCTAATAAATGAATTTAGCGAAGTAGCAGAATACATAGTTAGTGTTTGTGTATGTAAATTGCAATCAAAACATCAGGTACTTTGTTTAGTATTTTTTAAAAGAATATGATACAGTTAGGAATAAATTTAATAAAATATGTGCAAGAAATGTACAAAGAAAATGAGAAACCAGAAATCAACATCAAAAAGGAGCTGGAAAATGCTCGATCACATATTTGCAAACCAAGTAACCTACTGCTCAATAACTCATAGGTCAAAAGAAGAAATTAAAAGGGAAAATAAGGAAGTGTTTTGAACTGAATGATATTAATGATATACCATGTTGTAATTTGTGGAATGAAGCTAAACTAAACCGCACTGAAGAAAATTTAAAGAGACTTAAACAAATAGGGATCTATAGCAGGGTGACAGAATGGCAAGAATCAACACTTTTAAGCTGCCAATTCTTTTAAGTTGATTTATAGATTCTATACAATCTTAATAAAAATTCCAGCATATGTTACAATCTAACTATAAAATATATGTATAAACTCAAAGGACTTGGAATAGACAAAACAACATTGAAAAAGAAGAACAATTCTGGAGGAGTTACACCATCAGAAATGAAAACTTTGTACACATCTATAGTTACTAGGGTGGTTGGTATGGTACTGAAATAAGGATAGAAATATAGATTAACAGAATACGATAGAGTCCAGAAATTGACTCACATTTATATGGCCATTTCCAACCACGGCACCAAAATAATGCAATAGGGAAATTAAAGTCTTTCCATTATATGGGGCCGGAATAACTTACTCTTTAAAACTTTCTCTTTAAAAAAACAACAATAAATCTCAACCTGTACCTTACACAACATATAGAAATTACTGAAGTGGAACCATAGGCTAAATATATAAACTTCTATAAGAAAATAGAAGAAAGTATCTTCTTGGCCTTCAGGTAGGCACACATTTGATTGATTGATTGATTTTTATGGAGGACTCAACAAACAAATGATATTCCGAATGGAATAAGAAGGTGCTTGGTAAAGTGTGAAATCAGAGAAAGGGAATTTAAATGATTCAAATACTTACTGGTGTTACAGAAAGGTAGTCTATAATATTATTTTCTTTGGAATGTGAATTGAAGAACCCCAATATTTGAACCTGGAAGTTCAAGCAGCCCTTCCCTCAGTGGTGTTCGGGCTTTAGCATGCATCAGAATCACCTAAGGAGCTCACTGGTGTATAAGATTTCTGACTTCTCTTCTTGCATGTACCTCCTATTTTTCTCCAAATGGCTCTCGTAGACCTACCTTCACTTTGCTTGAAGTAGAGAAAAGCAGATTCTTCCTTTTCTCGTGATTTTTCTTCTCCTTGAATTTTCTCAGTGAATTATCTCTTAATAAATCTCTAGTCTTATTGGTAAGAGGTTGCGGGGGGGCGTAGGGGGGAGGACTCTGCCCCAGGCCTAGGGGTGGGGGGCAGGCAGGATGAGGACTGAACTTTTTGGTGCATTAAAATGTTCTGTCTCCCTCTACTGCCTGGGACTGACTAGAACCAGCAGCACCATATGGGCAGGGCACTAAGCCTGGATCTGTTCTGTGATTTCTAGTCACTGGAAGTGTCTACTGCATGATTGTCTGTTTTCTCCCTGGTGTTGACATGCTGATTTTAGGTGACTCTCAGTCACATTGGACACAGGAAGAATTCAGGACTCTGGGATACTTGTGGTCTACTGATGACTTTTGGACTTTGGGCTTGAGCCATGTAAGGCCTGGGCACTAGCTCTTGTCTCTCGATGTTCTAACCATGATGGCACCTCCAGTCTCCAGACCCCAAGAGCAGCTGAGTGGTGGCAAGCACCCTTTCTCTTTTGCACTCCCAGCCATCAGCATGCAAGGGAATCAGTCCAGCCCCTCATATTTCCATGTGTCAGGAAATCTTCCAAAGGTGGCCTTGCCAATCTCCTCTGAATTCTTTAAAGACTATTGCCCTGCAACATCAGTAGCCACTTCTGAATTATAGCGCACGTGCTTCAATTAATAAATCTTAAGCTGTACAAGACAGACATAAACATTTCTTACATAAATGGGACTTCTGCGCAAGGGACTCCTGACTATCCATTCCATTGGTGGCCCTGTATAGAAGGCAGGTTTGTGGTCAACATTGAAAGGCATCACATTTTAAGAATGTAGTAATTATAGCCTAAAAAGTTCAAGAGGAGTCATAATTGGAATATACATCATTTTCCATTTATCCTATGATACTCCAAAAGGTAAATTTAACAAGACAAAGAAGCAAATTATTATTACGTTTCCCTGCATACTCTGGTTTGTAGGATTCATCAATAAAGCAAAACAACAGCCACTGAGAGAGTCATTGGAAGCTGATATTCACTGGCTCTTTGAGGGCTCATGCAGTGACATAAGTAAAGATGTAAACAGCATCAAGTAAAAGTTCTAGGGAACTGCAAAAGCAAGATCTGAACTGTTTTTATACAATTGGGTTCCACAGAGCCATGGCATTGTGAGTATAGCCTTGCTACTAATGGTAGGAGACACAAATTTAGCCTTCCCTTCAGGGCAGTGTGTTTCATCCTGGCCCACGGTGGGTCTAGACATGCCATCGAGCAACTGAGGACTCGAATTGGGACTTCAAGATTCTGCTTGGTATTTTTTTTTACTGTGGGTGAGCCTGGTACCCAAGTTGCAAAACAAATTGCTCTGAACTCTTCTTTTTCCTTTCTCAAGTGGAAGAAGACTCTCCTTGAGCTGCACTGGCTAGAGCTGGGGGAAGGATGATACAGACACTGGCTTGGCCACTGCTGCTGGTATCTCACTGAGCCACCTGCACCCCAAGTCCACTGCTGTGAGCCAGCACAGCTGCAGGAATTGCCCAAGGTCTACAGCCTTTGTGGCCAGATTACCTGATGAATTTATTACAGGCCCCAGGCTGCTCTTTGTCGGCTGGTGGTGGGGTAACTGGGACTCAGGTTTCAGGGTGGAAGATTTCCCCCTGGCCAGGCTATTCATTATGCTCCCTTTGTGGGTGCTGGCAGAATTCTGTCCTGTGTTATGTGTCCTTGTGACATGGTGGTCCTGAGTTCCAATGCAAAGTTCCACAATCACTTCACTTTCCCTCCTCATGGCACATATGTTCTCTCCCCACCTGGCCTGCTGGCATGGCACTGCTGAGTGATAGGGGAAGGGTGGCGTAGGCAATTCAAGGTGTCTTTTTTGCCCTCTTCTGTCCCTCTTTCTTTGATTTAATATTAAAAACCAGTACTGTAATCGGTCACCTGATTTTTGGTTCTTCTGGAAGTGCTTCTTTGTGTGGATAGTTGTAGAATTTGGAGTTTGTATGGAGGGACAATTGCTGAAGGTTTCTATTCAGCCACCTTGTTCCTCCCCTTCTCTTCACCCATTATTTTAAATCATCATTGATAAATTGATATATTTCACATGGGCCCATATATTTTGTGATACATTTTTTTAAAAAAGTTTTATATAAAAAGGAATTTATACAATATATTTGCCAAATGCCCTGCAAACCTTGGGGGCAGACATCTTAGGCACCTTTGAGCACCTTTCACTTAGAGTCTTCATTCGTTAGGCATTGTCTTCAACTTTGAGCCCTTAGCCAATTTAGATACAACAGAAATCATTCTATTTAATTCTATTTCACACCTATTTATATATACATGAATAGATATAAACACACAGATACACAACAATTCAAGTCAGACATGGCCTGGGATCTCTACTGCATCAAGTCGCCTGGCCTCAGGGTGGGCACATCCCTTTTCTTTCTTTCGGGTGCCATGCTGTTAGATAGATAGTCAGGGATTCCAGGTCTCTTAGGGACGGAAGTGGGTGCCGTTGCCCCCTTCTCGGTCCTGCCCCACCCTAATTCTCCATACCTGGGGGAGGAGGGAGCACCCTACAAATCTGCCAATCAGAACTTGGCACACCAGCTGCAAAAGAATGCAGAGGACTCTCTAGCCCACCAGCCAAGCCGCATGGGTACCATAAAGTCTGGAAAGTGACCTAGAACCCATATGCATAGTTAAGGCTCAGGTCATGTGACTCCCAACTCCCCAATCAAAGTGGTTCCATGATAACCTCTGAACCACGAGAGAGATCCCTATCTGGTCACTATAAAATAAGATGCAGACCATAGCCAAGCTCTCTCTCTTTGTGCCCTTCCTTTGGCTCTTACTTTGCTGTGACAGTGAGTCCAGTCATCATTTGTGGCATATGTACCATGCTCTGTAAACCTTTATCTTGCTCTTGCCCTATAATCCTACCTTTCTCTCCTCAATAAACCTCATTTTCGTGCTTGCCTAATTTTGGCATGCCTGGTCATTCTTCAGCCATGGGCGCGCCAAGAACCGACAGTTTCAGACTAAAATCTAACACCACCATCTCCCTTCTCTCTTTTTCTCCTTATCTTTCCCTTCTCTCTCTCTCTGTCTCTCAGAAAGTAAAATAAACTTATTTACTTTTATATATCCTAATCTTTGTGTGAGAAATCTCTTCACCTATGCTGTGAGTACGTAGTGAGTATTTCACTCTTACAATATAGATCTCTAATATGTATTTTGTATTTACTAAATGCCATGAATTTTCTTATCCTCTTACAAATATCAACATATTAATTTTCCACAAACTTCATATGGTATAATTATTATCCAAATTTTGTAAATAAGAAAATTGAGGAAAAGAGAGATTAAACAACTGCCCAGAATCACAGAGCTTGCAAATGCAAAATGAGATTCTAACTCAGAAAGCCAAGTCCTCAACCATTATTTACTGCCTCTCATCTGATTGTTTTTTTTCTCTTTTGATTTTACAGTCACATACAATTTGTCTTGGAATGTATTTTTAAGGAATGAGTTCTTTGAAACAAAGTGTTCCAAAGAAAAAAAAATTGTTATTGATGTTCAAACTAGAGAAATTATGATTATGTGATGTTTTAAAAGCAGTGTATAATAAATTAATCCAGTAGAAATTACATTCACTCAAAAATTCAGCAATGCAAAATTTCCATAAGGCAAGTTTTGCGTAGATGTTCAGCTATGTGAAATGACATCATGAGAAAGATACCTGAAAGCTTTGAACATGCAATAATTGATTAGAGAATAACTGGAATTATGTCTACATTTTTGTGAGCCAGCACAGCTATTACTTTGCTTTCTGAACTGAAAGACAGAAGAGTCACAACTGACCACCCACAATTTCATCAGTCTAACAACCGCCTCTAAACTCTCCCTGGAGTCCATGACTCCTCTGTTTATTGGAAAACCCCAATCTTAATTTTTAGTTTAAAAAACGATCATTTTCATTTGACAGAACATTCAAAAGCAGTAAAAAATCACCACAACCCATTGGTTTTAAAGTGAGTTTTAGTTGTACTCAAAAACTAGAAAAAGTGTGTTGTTTATTAAAACCATATTTTCCAATTAAGTTCTTGCAAGGGTTCGGATTGCACACAGCGTTATTGTGCAGGGCTATTTAAGGAGGTGCTATAACTCTTTAGAAGGGGTGTATGCTCAGTTCCAGACATGGGTTTCTACAACACATTCACATTTTCATTTGATCATGTAGTAAATAATAACATAAAATCCTTCACAATGGCCAGAATTAGAGTTATATAATTCTCTGAGTACTCTTAAATTGGAGAAGCGTGTGTTTCGATCATTTTTATGGGACGGATATATGTTTGTGTGTGTGTGTGTTTCTTATTAAAATATTTAGGATAAACTTCAGATACTGTGTACATTTTGATGATGTAATATATATTTAGTTGGTCTGCCTCACATTTACTTTTTGCATTTCAGACTATAATATAAAAGCATCTTTTGTTCCAAAGATGAATTTTGAATTTGGAAATTCTAGAATTTAGCAAAATCAATTAATTTATTTTTCTATTTCCAAATCTCCACCCACACGCCAATATATTTTAATTTCCCCATTATTCAACTGAAACAGTATCTATTAATGTAATGTAATGTAATGTACAAAAGTAAATACAATGGGGCTATTTAATTTTTTTATAATTTAACCTCTCCGTAAGATGAACTAGTGTGAGCCCAATCTTATGCTTTTTTGCTTGGATCAGGTAATAATCTTTTGGCTTTCCTTTTACCTGTTTCTTTTCTTGTCTCCTTCTTTTCTGTAAAGCCATATATTGTTATCCTTCAAGACTCAAACCTAGGCTCTTTGCCATCTCATTCTCACTCATGTCTTTAGTTGCCATTTGAAGATAGATTGTCTCCATTTATACCTTCCCACCAACCTCTTCACTGAATTCTTCACTGAATTCCTCACAATCTGTCTCCCATTCCCCTACCTGGTCATCCTTCAATATGTGTCACTATTTAATCCACTGCAGTAACAAAGCATATACATTATTCTTGACACCTTTCAAGGTCCATTCCATTAACCCAATCCATCGAAAGTCCTATTGTAGTTACTACTTAAACATTTTCGCTCTATTTCTACTGCATATATCAAAAGTCCCTGTTACAATCACGTCTTTCTTGCATTCTTTTTACTCTGGGTTGATCTACCCACACACACATTGTTTTTTCATTGCAAATATATTCTCTGCATTTCTGTAAAAACAATACTATCGAAATATAAATCCCATTATCCTCCTTTGCTTAAAAGACTTCAATCATTTCTTTCTATCTTTTTGATAAAGACAGGGTTCCTTGACATTTCCTAAGAGACTCTACCTGCTCTGTTCCTTGCCTACCTTTTTGGCCTCTTCCCTACTATATTTCCTCTATTTTGTTCTCTTCATTTCCATGACTCTGTTTTAATCCTCATAGTCATGATGTTTGCATTCACCACAGATATACTGAAAGTGCTGTTTCTTCTTTATCAGGAAGCATTGCTGCAAGTAATGAACAAATCTAAATCTATTGGCTTTTTCAATGGCAATTTATTATATCCTGTAAAAAGTTGAGACATTTAGAAAGGGTGATGTCATCAAAGGCCCCAGCTCTTCTGGTATCTCTCTTTGATCCCTCTCACTTAATATGCCTTTTGTTTGGTTATCTCTCAGGACTTAATGATGGATGCAGCAGCTCAGGACATCGTATCCTTCATACAACATCTAAAGATAGAAGGGAGTTTTCTTTTCTATGTGTCTTATTTCAAGATTCAGAAATCCCTGAAATCTTGTCAATAATTTACCCTTATTCATAACCAGCCCAAAGTTATCTTATATGCTTGTGAGTGAAACAATAATATAAGTAATATGAGACACTCCTAAGTCTTCCTTAATATTTTCAGTTAAATAAAACTCTCCCTATTATAATTTCTGTAGAGTCTATTTCTACATATTGTACTCTTGGCAAATGGGGCTGTCACTTATAATACTTGAGAAATAATTGACACAGTGGATTTTATAATACATATGTATAAACCTAACAGAACACATGAAGTAAAATTTTTAATGACTAATAAAAAGGAACATGGTTTTTTTTTTTCCAGTTAGAGATCTAGATTTAAACTCAGTTTGCCATCTTCAAATTGGAGAGAAAAATGACTTCCAAAGTGGTAGCATGGGGGAGTGGTAGCCTCTGAACCCACTGCCCCGTGAAACAAAGCTGACTAAAATTGTAAAAAAAAAAAAAAAAAAAGCCATTTAAAGTCTCTGGAAATTGTACCAATGCTATACATTAAATTAAAAAAAGTATTCAAAACAATCTGCTAAAATTCAATAAGAACAGCATGAGTCTATGGCATTTGAGCCACAATTTGCTCACAAACTCCCTTCTCCATCTCAACTTGATGGAAGCTATATTTAGAGCAGGTGTGACCAGGAGAGAGATTCTGTCTCTCTCCTAAGATCTGTACCAAGGGTTGCCTCATCTCACTGGGCAGTAGAGGCTGCCAGTATTTTTTATTTTTTCCAACTTCAGTTCAAAGAGGCTCCTTTCCTGGTAAACATGGCCAGTAGTCCAGGGAATCCCTTCCTCAATTCATCCCCTATCCATAAGGTAGAGGCACCACCATATTTATCTATGGGGTACAGAGGCTATACCCTAACTGTGAGGGTCTCCCCTAACCCTAACCAGAGGCATAGTAGGCCAAGAATAATGAGGACTTAATTCCCCTTGCCCTGATCATTTGCAGGGTGAAGTTTTCATGCTGGGAGAGGCAAGCAGAGAAGACCACAGGCTACTACCCCACTCAATGCCCAGAGTAGTGGATCAGAGATTTTGGCTAAAGGAGAGACAGTCCATAAGAAAAGAAAACACAAGCTTTCCCCAGTGAAACTGCTTTTATTGGGAAGAGGGTATGGGAAGTTCAAGCCCTAGGATGCTCTCAAAAACAATAGATCCTCTGGTTTAAGAGCAACGTGCTAAATCAAGAGGGCCATTATTGTAGCCTCCAGCTCAAGAGCTAGCAGTGGCTCAGAAATTTAGCCCAGCCAGAAAAGATAAGCCACAAGAACACAGAACTCTGAAACCTCTCCTAAATAAGTGACTTTATTTAGAATAGTGTGGGGAAGGAACTTCAAGCCTAATCATGCTCTGAAAAGCAACAGAGATTTTGATTGTAAGCAATTAAAAGGAAGAAGGCAGCACACAACAGGAATAAGCTAAATTGTACTCCGGCTAGTTTACCACAGAGAACCAGGGGAAAAGACAGCTACATAGAGCCCTCTGGTGTCGGAATACACCTCAAAGACTGACCTTGAAACTATTCCTGCAAAAGAGCCCAGCTTTAGCTGGAACAGACTGGGGAAGCAATTTATGTTCTAGGACATTATCAAAAACAATAGAAGAGTCGACTGATAAAAAGTGGAACTTAATTTCATGGAATCTTGAGAATCGTTATTTAAAATTTGTCAGGAATTTCTAATAATTGAGAGGCAGTTCACCTTACTCACCGGCCTTCTATTCTGGGAGAAATTCTCTTGAGTGGTTCTATTTAATTTGTAGATCTCTGGAAAGTATACACCTCTATTCCTGCCCCACCCACCTCTTTATAAACCTTGGAGCTTATTTACACTTGTTTTTCTTTTTCTTTTCTTTCCTTCCTTCCTTCCCTCTCTTTTTCTCTCTTTCTTTCTTCTTCCCACACCTCATGCCATGGCAGACATTATGCTGATCCCCTCCCACTTGTGTCTGTTTACCTCCGTGTATTTACTTGCAGGCCTAGGTGAAAACAGATTGAACACTTTTTTTCTTATATGGAGGTCAAATAGAAAGAAATGAAAAACAAAACTCTTAAGATAACATTTATCTAAAAAGGGAATTCTAGGAAAGTTTCTAATGGCCTGGCGTCTGTATCTTCAGAGAGCATAGCTGATACTAAACACAAGAATATGTGCAAATGTTGGACTCCTCCTGTCCTAGACACCCTGTTATTCTGAGCTTAACCCCGGAGTCAACAGATAAATTTTAGAGAGAATTGAAAGAAACACAAATCAAAGAGTGATGCAGCAGAGATCCCAGGCCATGTAAAGGAGGGCACTGAATAGTGGAAACAATAACTTCTACACTGGAAGAGCTTGATCATGACAAGGGGATGCAAGTGGCTAGAAAAGGTGACTGCAAGCTGCATTTGCATAGCACTTTACATAAGAATAAGAAAAAAATCCTACCAAGGTTTGGATGGAAGAATGAAGATTATGAAGTGGTTTCCTCTAGCTTTTGACACTGCCATTACCAACAGGAGGTTTGGCCTTTGTGACAAACAGAATTCTTTTATCTTTCTTAGATATATCTAATCTGCATATTAAAACTGATGGTAATCTGAGGATACAAAGGGTAAGGGTCAAAGGAAAGTAACTATCAGACTTTAAGACCATGTAGGCACGTGGGACATTCTAGTCATTATTAGGCACGTGGGACATTCTAGTCATTATGGCTTAAAAATATTGTAAATGAAAGGGAGTTTGGGCTCATGTTAAATGACATATGACTAAGCAGTCCCAGAACCAAAATCATGCCTGCCATCACTCACTACGCCCCACGAGGTTTCTAAGACAACTACAGCAAATAGGGAACAATGTTCTGATGGCCAAATATCTCTGGTGAAGTGTGTAGCCTAAGCTGAAGGTCTTAATGGAACTTTCCCGAATTCAATAAGCCCAGATTAAAATCTTACCATCAGCCACCTACAAATGGAGAAGCAAGGGACAGCCTGTAGCCGGGGCATAAGCGGAGGCAAAGGCAGGACCAGATGTCTGCCACTCCCCTCACAGACTTAGGAACCACATCCTCTACTGAATATTTTAGAGCACAGGGACCCCACCCCCTAATAAATGCAGACTCCCTCCTCTCAGGGAAGAGCAAAGAGAGTGGTATAAGATGGGACTGGAGGCCTCGTCCCTACTAAAATGAAAATGCGACCTTGTTTTGTAGTGCCAGATTTGGGGACATCTGGGCTACATAAACAGATGTGTATTATTTCTTTGTATGTTTTAAATGGTTTTCTTGGTTTGTTTTATTCATGTTCACACCCTTTAATTTGGGAACCAGTAAGTAGTGCAGTTAACAGCTTGTGCATTAAGAGAATGAGTCTTGGATTCCAATCTTAACCCTTCCATTTATTTGCTGCACGAGTCTGGCCATGTTCTGAACCCCTGAAAGCCACAGTTTTCTCATCAGTGAAACGACACTAATTCATAGTACAGATCTACTATTGCGATGATCAAATATTCTGATGCAAAGTACTTATCACAATGTTCGGCCTAGAAGGAATACTCAGTATGCAGAAAGAAATATGCAGAGAGAAATAGAATGAACTCATTCCCACTGTGAACTCACTTCCCACTGCTAAGACTGACCTGGTTAATTCTAATACAAGGTAGAAGGTGCCATGTGCTATAAAAGACCTAGACACACATTTTAGAATTGTGAGCAAAGGAGAGTTATTCTTATAAAGGAGTAAGTAGGGAAGCTGCATGCATTTGGGTGAAGTGGGAGGCGTGTGGGACAAAAAATAGGTGATAGGCTGGAAGCTTAGCTTAGAACAAAATTGAACTTTATACTAGGAGTTTGCATGTGTGGGTATAGTAAATGGCAATCTAAGGAGCAATGCTCCCAAGATCTCATTTTTTATAATATCTAATCAAAAAGATAACAGTTCAATTCTTGCATCACACTGTTAATAAAAACATGACCCTAGGAAAACCTGAGAATATAGTCATATCCGGCACTGTGTATAACAGTACTAGCTCTGTCTACAAACAGTGCTGTTGTAAGAAATGAATGACATCATGACCCATCAAATATAAATTTTAATATAGATGAAATATTTTATTATTATTATTTGTTTAACAGGAAGGTACGCATGATTTCATATTGATGTGATTTTTTAAAAGATTAAGGTAGATGGACAAAGTTGAGAAATAATTAGGTTTTATTTGTCAGAAACAATCGTGTGATGTTATTTTCATCTGTCATCCCTATTTTCATATTGTTGTTATATTCCATGTTTACACATTCCAGAACCCACAGAGGGAAGAATGTACGTGAGGTGATGAAGCCTGATTCCACTTGATTTATATTCCAACTCTGGAAGTCAGGTAGGTCCAGAGAGATTACAGAAAAACATCTGAACTTGTGAACCTGGTTTAAATGAATCAAATATTCCAGGTTGTAAACATAAGACAGATGCTTATTTTATGACTAGGCCAGATGCTTACTGAATAATATTTCCACATTTGCTAATATATTTGATAAGTAAACACCAAATTTTTTCTCAAATTTAAAGATAAATAACATGTTCAATAAAAATGGCTTAATTTTAACAAAGTTAATGTAAATAATGTGGATTTTTAAATGAAATATAATTCTTTTGTCTAAGTAATGCCTTTGTTCTGAAACAAAATGTTACTGCTAGTGTTCCCAGTTATATTTTATGTTCATCTAAGAAAAGACGTAATAAAGAAAACAATAAACAGAACGTTTGAATGTGTCGAGCTCACAGTTGTTAACAGGCCAGATAGAAGCAGGTCAACCATCTAAATGTTCCAATCCAAGGTAATAATGGGATGTATTTTGTTTTTTGTTTTTTTTTTTTGACTGTTTGATTCCAGCAGTAATTTTCAGAACTTAAGTTGAAAAATCTAATGGCATTCTTTATGGCATATGGCCATTTTTAGTATCTCCCCTTCCTACTGGCTCAAGTATGAGACATTTGTTTAACAAATATCAGACCACTTCTTTTGTTGGCCCAGTTCTCATTCAGTATAGAAGACAGGCTGTTCTGTGGGCAAACATTCACCTGGGAAATGTGTGGGACTAAAGCAAGAGGGGGAAGCATGATAGAAATGATTTTCAATGATTTCTCTACTGTGTTTTTAGAAATTAAAATTTTCCATTGTGTTAATCTAGAATCCTTAGGAAAGGTACATATACCTCTCCTTAGGATGTTCATAGGGCTCCACTTCTCCTCACCCTACACATAATTGCTTATTTTATGCAAGAAGATCTTTCCTACTTTAATTTTTTGTGTATACAAATAAATATTTATGCTACAAAAGAGGATCTGTTCTGTGTAGTTTAGTCTTGTTAGCAAAGAGAAATTCTATTTTTAAGACTAAGAAAAGCAGTTTATAGAACTGCTAAGAATAAGTAAAATACTTTGGAGTACAAGTACTTTGGTTATATAAATTGCCTCTGCACTGCCCAACAAGTGTGTACATCCCCTGTCAGGTGTTGATTTACCCATCTGAATCCTATTTCTATTATTCATTATTTACTTCCTATTGCATTTTGTTTTTTAGTTGCATTGAATTTGTGAGGAAATAATTATAAAAACACTCCATGATTATTGCAAGTGACAGCCAGCAGTATTGAAAGAAAATCTCTGGAATTGTGCATTTGAATGCCATTCTTTCAGGTATGCATTTTTTCAAAATATAATTTTTGTTTGTGTTTTGGACATTAGATTCAGAGAGAGAGAAAAAAACTCTCTTTGCCCATTAAATGCTATGAACCTGATAAATATATAGGATGATGTAAATGAGTGCTTCATAGAAGGGGGAGTTGGAGAGGCCATCCAAAGGTCCCAGCTGAGCTGAGATTGTAAGAATGAGCAGTTATCCAGAGAATTGCATTAGATCCCTAATGTCAAAGTTATGATAGCATTTCAGTGCTCTCAATCCTGAAGAGTCCCTTGGAGACCTCCAGGAAACAAAACAAAACAGAAACAATTAGTTCATGACCACCAACTCCAAGAGATTCTGATAACTGGCTAGGGTAGGTTGTTTAGTTTTCATTACTTTGTGTAGAGATGCATGTTCCTGTTGGAGTTGATTCCTAATTTTATTCCACTGTGGTCTGAGAAGAGAGATGGTATATTTTCTATTTTTTAATATTTGTTGAGAATTATTTTGTGGCCCAGGATGTGATCAATCTTAGAGAATGTCTCATGAGCTGATGAGAGGAACATATATTCAGTGGTTTTGGGGTAGAATGTTCTATAAATGTCTGTTAGGCCCATTTGTTCTATATTTCTGTTTAAATCCATTCTTTCTTTGTTTATTTTCTGTTTGGAGGATCTGTCCCATTCTGTCAGTGGAGTGTTGAAGTCCCCGGATATTACAGTGCTGCTGTTTATCATTTTGTTTAGATCAAGTAGGATTTGCTTTATGAATCTGTGAGCACCTGTGTTAGATGCATAAATATTTAGAATTGTTATGTCTTCTTATTGAATTGTTCCTTTTACCATTATATAATGGACATCTTTGTGTTTCATTACTTTTGTTGATTTGAAGTCTATGTTATCTGATATAAGAACTGCCATACCAGCTTTCTTTTGGTTTGCGTGGAATATTGTTTTCCATACCTTCACCTTGAGTCTGAGGAGTCCTTGTGAGTTGGATGTGTTTCCTGGAGACGGCAGATACTTGGCTTGTATTTTTTTACCCATTCAGCCAACCTATGTCTCTTGAGGGGGAAGTTAAAGCCATTCACATTTATTGAAAGAATTGATAAGTGGGGTGGATTTCTGTTATTCCTGTTGAGTAGAACTCTTTTACCTCTTGAGCCATTGTGATGACTGGGCTCTGGCCTTTAGCTTTGGGGTGATTTTACACCAGTGGGTATCGATTGTATTGATACATGTATAATGCATATCTGAGTACGTCCTGCACAGCAGGTCTGGTCTTTGCAAATTCTGTCAGTGTTTGCTTGTCCGGAAAAAAATTTCTCCATCAAATGTGAAACTTAATTGTGCAGCATACAAAATTCTAGGCTGGTGGTTGCTCTGTTTAAGAAGATTGAAGATTGGGACCCACTCCCTTCTGGCTTGTAAGGTTTCTGCTGAGATGTTTGCTGTTATACTGATGGGTTTCCCTTGTAGGTCAATTGTTGCTTAAATCTAGCTGTTTGTAGAATTTTCTCTTTCATTTTGACTTTTGCCAGCTTGAGTGTTTTGTGTCTTGGAGATGTACTGTTTGCTATGAATCTTCCCAGAGTTCAGTGGCCATCTTTTCTGGATCTCTGGTGAAAACTAGGGAATTTTTCCACAATAATTCCCTCAAATAGTTTTTCTATGCTTTTAGCACTTTCTTCTTCTCCCTCAGGGATACCTATAATTCACATGTTTGTTCACTTTGCATAATCCCATATCTCTCTAAATGATTGTTCTGCCTTTGTTGTTCTCTTCTTTTCCTCTTTAAATGACTGGATTAGCTCAAGAGCCTCGTCTTTATGCTCGGAGATTCTTTCTTCTCCTTGGTTTAATCTGTTGCTGAAACTTTCTGGTGCATTTTGAAAATCCCTGAATGACTCTTTCATTTCTTTAAGTTCTATTATATCCTTCCTAATCTTGTCAAGTTCTTTAGTGACTTTTTTGTTAATTTTCTGAAATACTTTTTGGGCTTCTGTTTGTTAGTTTTCAACTTTCTCTTCAATTCCATTAATCTTATTTGCCATCCATATTCTGAATTCAATTTATGTCATTTTGACAATTTCCTTGTAGTGGGAGTTCTCTGCTGTAGCTCCCTTGTGATCCCTTGGGGGTATTGATCTGTTTTGAATTTTCATGCTGCCAGGGTTCTTTTCCTGGTTTGTTCTCATCTGTGATGTGTTTTCTCAATTCAGGAATAATGGATTTGCAGGACTCCTGTTCCTTCTTGGGAATCCTCCAAATGGTTGTAGTATGTTTGAGTCGGGAGCTGGTTGAGACCCTCTTCACTGAGGCTGGTGTTATAGAGATTGTTCTACCCAGGGTCTCACCACAGAGATAACTGCAGCAGCTGGATAAAGTTGTTGTGTATTCCCAAGTTGTGGGTGTTTGCTCACAGTGGGTCATAGTGTGCTGGTGGCTTGAAGCTGAGAGGTCCTTGGCAAGGTGTTGGACTTTGGAGCAGTTCTTTCAGCTCTGCTGTGGTGGTGGAGGCTCTGGAGAGGGGTCTTGGGGTCCAGGTGCAGCACTGGAAACTTGACGATGGTGTCTTGGGCCTGGCAGGAGTTCTGGAGGCACAGAGGTAGACCCTCAGGCTCTGGCTTGAGAGCCTCAGAACTGGAGCTGGGGAGGAGCTGGAAGCAGTGGTTCTGAGCAGGACCTCTGAGCCAGAAACAGTGTTGTGTAGATGGTGGGGTTGATCTGACCTGTAGGGCAGGAGCAGACAGGAGGCAGATGGGTCCTGGGGGATGGAATCAGGGTGAGCAAGTGGCAGGCTGCTTTGCAGGCACAGGCACCCTAGGATGCCAGATCAGGTGGGCAGTGGCCAGCTCCAGCCACCCAGGGACCGTGGAGCTCTCCACACCCCACTCAGGACCTGCTGAGATGGTTACCCAAAGTCTTTCAGGCTGGAGCCTGCTGTGCACCAGTAAATTCCAGTACTCAGATCCCATTGCACTCTAAGGGCAAAGTTCTTGGCTTCAAGTTCCAGGGTACAGTTTAGGGAAGCCACTAGTCCGTCCACTCCCTCCCCAGCTCAGTGTAGACCTAGCACAGTACACCTGAGAGTTCAGGATGGCCTTAGCTGTTGCCAGATCCCCACCGTGCCTGTTGTCTGGTACAGTGGCTCTGCACAGACTCCAGGCAGGTCCCTGGTCTGACCAGGTGAAAGGTCCGTGGGGGTGGTGTGAGCCATCTTCCAGTTCATTTTGCATTGTGCCAGCAGGGCAAGCACAGTGCTCCTGTGCTCTATTCTCTTATTGTTCCCTTCGCATTCTCTGATCTTGTTATGTGTATCACCCTGTCACCTTTTTTTCCACGCTGAGTGTCCTGTGTTGCTTCTCCATGATTTCACAATTCTGCTTCAGAGAAGAGCGATCCCTACGTAGGCAGCTGCCTGCACCTTTCACTTCTTTCCTTGGGAGCGGCAGGCTGGCAGGCTGCCCTTAGTCTGCCATTTTTTCTCCTCTGTTCTCAGTTTTTGATATATTATGTTAATTTATATCTGAGAAGTATAATATATACTAGTTATTTGCATTATTTCATGATGTCTCATGTAGTATTCCCCTCAAATCTCCTTACCATGACCGTATTGACAATATTTCAAATGATATGTATTTCAGGTTAGCTAATAAACATAAATAGCTCTTTCTCCAACTAACAATATAGTCAGTGTATTGGGCTAAGGCAGGGGATACAGAGATGAGACAGGAACATCTTGTATTACCAGACAATAAGGAAGCGCTCAAACAAAATACAAAATATGCACACACAATTAGATGGGTGTATGTTAAAGGGACACAGGGGCCAATTTCAAAAGCTCCTATGTAAACTGGCCTAAGTAAGTTATAGGTTATTGAATAAATGAACAAATGGGGGAGAAGGGAGAAATTTTCTATGAAGAATTCCAAATAATTTATGTAGATAGTACCTCTTTGTGTTAGTTAGGGTTCTCCAGAGAAGAAGAACCAACAAGATGTTTGCGTGTGTGTGTATGTGTTTGTGTGTGTGCATGCATGTAAGTAGAGAGACAGAAAGAGAGTATGTGTTGTTGAACACAGGTTCACTTACCTGCTACCTGAGAACCAAATGTGAGAGATGTGGAGGAAATATGGTTTATTCAAGTGCCAGCAGCCTGAGGAGATGGTGTACTATCGTCTCAAATATCATCTTGTCTTTCTCTTTTTACTGAGCAACTTATAAAGGAAAGGGGTAAAGGGGTTGGTGGCAGAAAGCAAGCATTGACCAAGTCATCATGACTTGTTTGATGGTTATCAGCAAACAATAGGTTGCCTGGTGGATCTTGTCATCAGCATTCTGTGGTTGGCCTATTTCCAACTCTTGATCTGTTTTTCCTCAACGTTGTTTTCTAATCTTGTGTCTGAAAGCTGTGTAAGCAGGCAACAGGTTAATTCTAAACTTTATGACAGAACAAACTGAAAGCACATTGGAAACAAAATGGCTTCCCTTAGCTAGCCTAGTATTATAGTCTGAGTGGCCCTTGGGGTGCACTTAGAAGGAGAGGGAGAGAGAGAGAAAAAGTGAGAGAGATAGAAATAGAGAGAGAGATTATAAAGAATTGGCCCGTGAGATTATGTAGACCTTGATAAATCTAAAATCTGCAGGGTAGGCTGGCAGGTTGGGAACTCAGGGATGAGTTGCAGTTTGAGTTCAAAGGCAGCCTACTGGCAGAATTCCTTTTTCCTCAGAGAGGTCAGTATTTCCTTATTGAGGCCTTCAACTGATTGGGCAAGGCCCACCTACATTATGGATGGTAACATGCTTTACTCAAAGACCACCAATTTACATGTTAATCTCAGGCCAGGCACAGTGGCTCATGCCTTTAATCCAAGCACTGTAGGAAGCTGATGCAGGAGAATTTTTTGAGCTCAGGCAGTCTAGACCAGCCTGAGCAAATGCGAGAACCCAACTGTACTAAAAATAGAAAAGTTAACCAAGTGCCATGGTGCATGCTTGTTGTCCTGTAACAGAGGGAATGGCCTGGAAAAAATGGCAAAAATATTTTCTGTCTCTAAAGCCTGCATCCCTGCCTCCGGCCAGTGGTTGGGAGGGGCAGGGTGAGTCTTTGGTTTATTTGTGCAACAGGAGATGACCCAGCCCTACCTGGTAACGGGAGATCCTGGGAAGAAGTCAATTGTCTTCAGCAGAGATGGGATGATCAGAATTATCGACTGTAGTTGCCTGAAGCTGAGAGTCCATCCTTTAAAAGTTCTGTATTTCTGGGAATGTGGAGGAAATTTGGATTTTTTGAGATGAGAAAGTCTACCACATTTCCTCCTTTGCTGGCACAGTAAACTCTCTTTCCTTCCTCCTCAAACTGTCCTCATTCTTCTTTGGCCTCTTGGAGAAGTGCCAAGTTTTTGGTAACAGTCCCAGCTACTTGGGAGGCTGAGGCAAGAGTATTGTGTGAGCCCAGGAGTTTGAGGTTGCAGCGAGCTACGATGACACCGCCATACTCTACCCAGGGGGACAGAGAAAGACTGTCTCAAAAAAAAAAAAAAAAGAGAGAAAAGTCAAAGAGATCTTGAGCCTTCTTCAGTCAGTCCAGCATGTCAAAATGCCATATTTTAAGATATTGCTTTCTGAGCCCCAATATTCCCCTGTCTTGAACTTCCCTAGAAGTTTCACACATGAAAATCTGAGTTGGTGGCTTAGAAAAATTAAGTGAAAAACTAACTGGCAAAGGATTCTCTTAAACCAGTCTTCCATTTCTGGAAATGGGCCAGTCCCACTAAACAATTGCATCTCATTTCAGGAGATAGCATTGCTGACAAGCTTTCAAAAAGAAGAAGAACAGAGGTTAATATTTGGAATGGTTATAAACCAGTTTTTTAGAGTCTGGAGGACTTCCAGTTGGGAAGATGTTAAACTCAAAGCATCTTCAGTTAAAGTAGAAGTATGCAGTGACAATCTGACAGATTTTTCCTGGTTTTCATTTTGCATCAGGGGTTCCAGTGAATTTTCTGATAATTCCACATATCAGCAGGCATGAGGGCTTTACGCACAGTTTGCTGTTATTTCTCCCAAAGACTAAGCTGTCCAGCTTCAGTTTGGAGGGCTTTAAGAGAAGCCTAGTTTTAATTTCTGGTGATTCAAAGTTAGAGAAAAGGAAGGAAAATTTGAAAACGTTAGTTTAGAGACTTGTTGCCAGAAAAGAATTCAGGCTTCATATTGTAGGCAAATAATAAACACTCAAAAATAATGGACAAGGCTAGAATCTAATAATAGGTTTGTCGGGTTGGCAGTTGTCTCTTCTCGGTTCTTGGTATGCTCTTGACTGAAGAACAACCAGACACACCAAAAGCAAGACAAGCGTGAAACAAAGTTTATTGAGCAAGAGCAAGATAGGTTTACAGAGCAAGACAGGATATATTTGCCGCAGACCACGAATGGGCCCCCTGTCGTAACAAGAGGCTCTGGTTATGCTCTGGGGTCTTGTTTTATAGTATCTGTATTGGGTCCTTCTCATGGTTCAGATGTCAGCATTGAACCACTTTGATGGACAGTTAATGATATGATAATTAGCCTTAGGTTACTCTAGGTCACTTTCCAGATCCTACTGTGGCTGGGCTGCCTGGCCCACAGGCTGGGGAAGTCCCTGCATTCTTTTGCAGATTAGCAGGGTGTTCCTCCTTCCCCAGGTTGGCAATTGCTCCAGGCAGCACCAAGTCGGGGGCACCCACCTTTGTCCCTAGGAGAGCAAGAGTCCCTCACTATCTACTGAACAGGTTTACTATAGTTTCTTCTGAAACATAATTTTCTCTCTCCAGTTTCCTATTTTTACCAAAGACAAATGATAGTAGGAATAATTTATTTGCAAAATGAATGTTAGTTTCATTATACTTGGCCTGATTACTGTTTAGGGCAATAGAGCAAGTAATCAACACAGTAATGTTTGATCAAATATCTTTTGGACAGCCAAGTTGACACATGAAATTAACCACCATATCCCTCAAGGATATTAGGCATAACTTCCCATCCCTTAAATGTGGGCTGTACTTAGTGACTTCCTTCCAATGTGTACAATACGAACAGAGGGGACAAAGAGTAACTTTACAATGGAGAAACTTGACAAACACTATCTCAGTCAGATGATGAGTTTTAACCTCAGCAGTGATGACTTATGTTGATAGTGTGTACCCTTGATACGATGTGATGAAAACGGCACTTTATGTCTTTGGTCTTCCTCCCCAAATCCTCAAAACCCAGTTTAATCGTAAGAAAAACATCCAACAACCTCTAATTAATGAACATTCTACAAAATACTTGGTGAGTACTCTGCAAAACTGCCAAGGTCATTAAAAATATGAGGATCTCAGAAACTATCACAGTGTAGAGGAGCCGAAGGAGAAACAATGACTAAATGTATTGTGGTATCTGGACGAGGCTTGGGAATAAAAAAAGAGGCATTAGGTAAATCTAAGAAATCTGAACAAATAATGGTCTTTAATTAGTAAAAATGGAAACTTAATTCATTAGTTGCAGCAAGAGTACCATACAAATGTTACATGTTAAGAGGGGAAATTGAGTATAAGGTGAACTTCTTGTACTGTCTTCACAAAAATTCTTTTAAAATCATGTTTATTATAAAAAATAAAAAATAAATGTATGGATTTTTTTTTTACATCAGAACAACATTTATTCAAGGATGACTAATTCTTACAAGAGAAAGTAAATTAAAAAAATGAATATGTAAAGTCAAAAACAAATCATCTGGCACACAGTATGTGTTCCATAATGTTAATTTCTTTACTCTATCCAGACATCTTTAAGAAAAGGTGTTAGATTTATTATTATGTTAAGTAAAAATGCTGACAATTTATTGCAGAACAATAATAGGTGACTGATTCATTGAGAAAATTAATTTTATTCAAACCTTCAACTCCACTATACATATTTATTATAAAAATCTGCATTAAATATATATAATCACTAGTGGGAAGGAGCAATAAAATTCTCCATGGAGAGAAGAAATTTTTAATGCAGGTAATCAATATTCTTGGAACATGCTCAAAGGAAAAGACTAAAAGGAAAAGAAATCAAATAACCTACCGCTGGCAGTATATGATGCTATATACTTAAAGTGTCATATGTTGAATCTGGCAGTCTCCATGTCATTTACCAGATAAATCTCTTTACCAGACTTCTCAGGTCAGCTAAAATGTACACCAGACACATTTAAGCCAGACTGCTTCAGTGGAGGAAACACTGTTGGTGGTCACAGACACCAGTGATCCAGGTATAGGAAATTCTGAATTAGGCAGTCTCCAATATAATTCTCCCCTGCACTACCTTCCCCCACTTTCCCCCCTTTGAGTCCATGTCTAACATTTTGCATTTCAGGTTGATGAGACCGTATCTATCCTCTCATAAACTTAAAAATAAACACAGATTATGTATGTGTGTCTCAGCTGAAAGTGTTTTTACCTTTCAGGCAGATGGCCATGAATTCAAATAATTTGCTTTGGGGAAATCTAAACATGTTTTATCGGTTTGCATCCTTGTCAATGTGAAGCACCACATACAGCTGGAATTAGTGCTTACACTGAAAGCCTTAAAACACCCTATGGTTCTTGTTAAAGGAAATTATTTTCAAGTGTGTGCCATGTGGCTCATCCCCACAATCCATCAGATGGTTGAAACGATGTATGAATAGAGGAGTTTGCACTAAACAATTGCATCTCATTTCAGGAGATAGCATTGCTGACAAGCTTTCAAAAAGAAGAAGAACAGAGGTTAATACTTGGAATGGTTATAAACCAGTTTTTTAGAGTCTGGAGGACTTCCAGTTGGGAAGATGTTAAACTCAAAGCATCTTCAGTTAAAGTAGAAGTATGCAGTGACAATCTGACAGATTTTTCCTGGTTTTCATTTTGCATCAGGGGTTCCAGTGAATTTTCTGATAATTCCACATATCAGCAGGCATGAGGGCTTTACGCACAGTTTGCTGTTATTTCTCCCAAAGACTAAGCTGTCCAGCTTCAGTTTGGAGGGCTTTAAGAGAAGCCTAGTTTTAATTTCTGGTGATTCAAAGTTAGAGAAAAGGAAGGAAAATTTGAAAACGTTAGTTTAGAGACTTGTTGCCAGAAAAGAATTCAGGCTTCATATTGTAGGCAAATAATAAACACTCAAAAATAATGGACAAGGCTAGAATCTAATAATAGGTTTGTCGGGTTGGCAGTTGTCTCTTCTCGGTTCTTGGTATGCTCTTGACTGAAGAACAACCAGACACACGAAAAGCAAGACAAGCGTGAAACAAAGTTTATTGAGCAAGAGCAAGATAGGTTTACAGAGCAAGACAGGATATATTTGCCGCAGACCACGAATGGGCCCCCTGTCGTAACAAGAGGCTCTGGTTATGCTCTGGGGTCTTGTTTTATAGTATCTGTATTGGGTCCTTCTCATGGTTCAGATGTCAGCATTGAACCACTTTGATGGACAGTTAATGATATGATAATTAGCCTTAGGTTACTCTAGGTCACTTTCCAGATCCTACTGTTGCTGGGCTGCCTGGCCCACAGGCTGGGGAAGTCCCTGCATTCTTTTGCAGATTAGCAGGGTGTTCCTCCTTCCCCAGGTTGGCAATTGCTCCAGGCAGCACCAAGTCGGGGGCACCCACCTTTGTCCCTAGGAGAGCAAGAGTCCCTCACTATCTACTGAACAGGTTTACTATAGTTTCTTCTGAAACATAATTTTCTCTCTCCAGTTTCCTATTTTTACCAAAGACAAATGATAGTAGGAATAATTTATTTGCAAAATGAATGTTAGTTTCATTATACTTGGCCTGATTACTGTTTAGGGCAATAGAGCAAGTAATCAACACAGTAATGTTTGATCAAATATCTTTTGGACAGCCAAGTTGACACATGAAATTAACCACCATATCCCTCAAGGATATTAGGCATAACTTCCCATCCCTTAAATGTGGGCTGTACTTAGTGACTTCCTTCCAATGTGTACAATACGAACAGAGGGGACAAAGAGTAACTTTACAATGGAGAAACTTGACAAACACTATCTCAGTCAGATGATGAGTTTTAACCTCAGCAGTGATGACTTATGTTGATAGTGTGTACCCTTGATACGATGTGATGAAAACGGCACTTTATGTCTTTGGTCTTCCTCCCCAAATCCTCAAAACCCAGTTTAATCGTAAGAAAAACATCCAACAACCTCTAATTAATGAACATTCTACAAAATACTTGGTGAGTACTCTGCAAAACTGCCAAGGTCATTAAAAATATGAGGATCTCAGAAACTATCACAGTGTAGAGGAGCCGAAGGAGAAACAATGACTAAATGTATTGTGGTATCTGGACGAGGCTTGGGAATAAAAAAAGAGGCATTAGGTAAATCTAAGAAATCTGAACAAATAATGGTCTTTAATTAGTAAAAATGGAAACTTAATTCATTAGTTGCAGCAAGAGTACCATACAAATGTTACATGTTAAGAGGGGAAATTGAGTATAAGGTGAACTTCTTGTACTGTCTTCACAAAAATTCTTTTAAAATCATGTTTATTATAAAAAATA
>NW_012145745.1:2585439-2586013 GCF_000956105.1 Propithecus coquereli
CCATACACTTAATATGTTCTATCTCATCTAATACAATAAGCATATCTGTACTTAAATGCATATCTGATCAAATTTATTTCACTTGCCATTAGCATGTAAATGTAAGCAACCAATAATACCATATCTTAATAAAGTACTTTCCATTATGTGATTGACATTTGCAACAAACTCATTTATTTCTCTCCAAAATCCTGTAAAATAAATAAAAATAGTCATTATTGTTTGCATTTCATAGTTAATAATAGCCTATGCTTCTATAATTATTATTGTGTTCCAAAAACCATTTTAAGGATTTTAAAAAATATTAAATTTTTTAATTCTCACAGAATGCCATAAGGTAGTATATTATTACCTTTGTTTTGTACATGAGGAAACTGAGGCACAGAGAATTTAAATATTTCATGCAAAGTCATCCAGATAGCAAATACAAGTGTTGATATTCAGATAAAGGCAGTGTGTGGCTCCAGGGTTTAAGCCTGAACAATTATATTATATTGTGTTTATAGGATAAGGTTAAAAAAGAAAAAACATGACCAACCATAAAACAACCAAACACAAAGCAAGACATTGAATA
>NW_012145745.1:2587253-2591602 GCF_000956105.1 Propithecus coquereli
TGAGATGGGGTCTTGCTATGTTGCTCAGGCTGGTCTCAAACTCCTGGGCTCAAGTTATCCTCTGTCCTCAGCTTCCCAAAAAGCTGGGACTACAAGTATGTGTTGCCATGCCTAGTTCAGCTACACATTTTAACTTCTTGGAAACATTGTCATGGGAAAAAGGAAAATCAAAGGACCATTACTCCTAAGGTACAAAAATACTTTTGCATTTCTTTTACCAAGAACGTGTCATTTCCTCCTTCTGCACTGTTCAAAAGTCAAATAGGATGCGTTAAAACAAAACACAACTTTTTTTATTTCATTGTAATGGCTTTATCATTTTCTACTTACTTCCTTTAGTTACTTTATATGATTATTTCATTTCTTGAACAATCACCCTTGTTAATGATCCCCAGTCCAATTTTTAGGTCCAACTTTAATGCAGCCTAAAACAGCATTTGTTCAGCAATTCTTAAGCACTTAGCTATGCCAGAAATAAAAGTATACATTATGGACTCTGTACTCAAGGTTTTATAATATACTTGGGAACATAATAACAATGCACATTAAACACTCATCAACAAATCAAGGAAATATGTATATATATTTTTAAAATGAAATGGTTCAAAGAAGAATAACAATACAGTTAGTAATAATAATAGCTAACCCTTATTTTTTATTCTATGCCATACACTTAATATGTTCTATCTCATCTAATACTTGCAACCACTGTAGGAGAATAAGTATTTTTACCATCCTATTTCGTAATTAAAACAACTGAGACACAGAAAAGGTAAATAGCTTGCCCATGATTACATAGGTATTAAATGGCACAACTGGGACTGGAAGTCAGGCAGCTGGACTCCAGGGTCCACACGTGAGGTTCTAGTGCTAATGCTGCAGCTGCCTTATGACCAGATGAGAGTAGTAAGAGGATAGAAAAGGATAGACTTTGTAATAAAGGAAGGAAAGGGAGGAAAAAGTATAGCAGAAGAGAGGAGAAAGGAGGAAAAGTTTGGAAGTCATAAAAATATGAAATAGTCTTAACATAAAATAATAGGATAGAATCCAGAAAGCCAGGTAAAGGTGGTTTTATTTTATGAAGCTTTAGGAGATTTGTGGAAATAAATCATTTAATAAAATAGGTACTAAAGCAGGAGTCATCTGCAATGTAATTAAAAATGTACCAAAAAGGAAAGAAACCAGAATTAGGAAAGACATGTAGGGGACTATTTTAGCAATATATGTGGGATGCAATTTAGAGTTGAACTTGCATAATGGCAGTGGGAATACAGATGGGAAGGAAGCAAGAGCTCTTTGGAATACAGTCAGCAATTCTTTATAAACATCTGTTTATGACATAGCTTGGGCAAATCACCTTCAACTCAATTAAAAATGTAACGGTCTGCTCCCCACCCTCAGCCCCCACTGATTTTTCTCCTATGGTGTCCTTATCTCAGTCAATGGAGTCATTTAGGAAGTCTTTTCATTTGATCCCACATATAGTTAGCAAGATCCATGTCTTCTTTACTTATCATTTAAAATAAGCTTTCCATGTCCACAGTTTTTCCTTGTTGAGCCCTTCCACACCTTCAAAGAATGATAATTGCAATAATAATCTTGTACTGGATTTTGCTTCCCTTTCTTAATTCATAATCTGCTTTTGAACTATTCCTAAATGTCTCCTCATAACTATTACTTTTATGGTTTCGCTGTTCTGTTTAGTTATACCTAACATTTCATCCATATACCACAACACAGCATCCATAGAAATTCATCAGCAATAATATTCATTTCCTATACTTAAAATTGCAATATTGTCAAAGAAGCGATGATTTTTCATGTGAGATAGATTGGATTGAGTCAGAAAGCCAGATTTAGTTTAGACAGTAAACATTAAGCTATGTAGTACAAGAGATACACAAATTACAAGAATATTTATCCTTCAAAAGCTTTAAAATCTAGAACATCACATATAACAGATATAAACATATAACATATGTAGATAAGTATCTATCTCTACATAACAGTTATTTGGATATATGTATATATCCAAATATACATATATCTAAATGACCATAATAAATGAAAGCTCAAAAGTAGCAGTCTGTAAATACTTCAAGGTTGAGAAAATAATGGTTTAGGAAATAGAAATCTTTATGGAGAAAAGAGCATTTAGGTGGATCTTAAATAATAAGTAAGATTTGGACAAGAATTCAAAGCCAAGTTGAGGAAAGACATATAGTGAAATTTCAGGATCCTATTCAGAATGTTTGGTCACTGTGTAGGAAATGCAGGGAGGAAAGACATAAAAGACCATAACAGCTAGCATTTTATTAGATACATTCTATGTCCAAGACATCTTGTAAAGCACTCTACTTGGAAAATCTCAATGACTTGTTTGCATCCTAATGATGTAGTCACTATTATTATTCCTAATTTGTAACTAGGGAAACTGGAACTAGACAAGTAAAAGGAAGTGCTAAATCACTGAAGCAGGCTCTGCCAGTGATTCACCCATATCATCTTGGCTTACTTGGAGGTAGCCCAGACAATTCACATACTCACGAAAATCTTCCTGGATATCTGTGTGTTGGGATGCTCTCAGGCTACAAGATGTGTTTGGCTCACTCTGGAGCAATGTTCAATCAGCTAGGAACACGTGCTGGCACCATTCTGAAGCATGTTCCACACAGCCTCCCAGGTCTCCCGTGGGATTAAGCTCCAGTTAACTACAAGTATAACCCACCCATTAACACACCCCTTGTGTCTTTCTCTCTCGTGTTCCGTTCTCCCACATCCTTCCGGTGCTTCCTGGATTTACCTTCCAAATGAACTACCTCAGACACTGATTTCAAGTTCTGCTTTTGGTTAACCCAACCTAAGTCATTTGACATCTGGAATGTAGCTAGAGATCACATCCTGAAAATATAATTCTGGAATTGGACTTGTCAGTCATATGTCAATAATCATTATCATATTGGGGATAAATAGGATTGTGATCTTTCTGGTACTCCGGAGTGTCAAAATAATATTTAGATTGTCGCCTGTGGTGGGTTGAAATGATACACAAAGAAAAAGAGAAGCAATGTTTTATTCAAGAGCACAAGCTCTTGAAAGTTTTTGAGGGAAAGTAATTATAGGGATTGTGGAATTAGTTGTTTGGCTTATGTTAAGTCATGTAGAAACCATTAAGAAAGAGAAACTCAGGTCAACTAATTTCTACTCAGGATGCTCTGTGAAAACCAGAGTCTCCATGGCAGAATTTAAAGTGGATACGACCTCTTCTATTCAGAGGGCAGACTGTTTTGAAACTCAGGGGCAAGACTGACCTTTAATGGTGAATGATTTACGAAAAAAATTAATTCACAGCCTCTGCGAGCTCTTATGTTAAAGTGAGAGAGCATGTGAGGATAGAGAGCCTGAGAGCTGGGACGATGTCATTCAAATAGAGGTGCTCGAACAACTTGATTCCCCTTGTTCCTCGCTAATGGAGAGCAGCTTCCCTTTTCCAGGGGATTATGCAAAAGATTCATTTGAGGCAGAATTATAACAATATGATGTTTGCCTTCATTAAGATCTGCCACTGCCTCCTGTCATTTCTTCTAGAGTCAGATCTTATGTAGGATGAGCTGCGAAAGGACGTGTTATGCTGCCTGGGGGAAGAAGTGATTACTGAAAGAGTCACAGAATCCTGCTAATATGTACTCGCAGGGCCTGGGAGAGCATGGATGGACATGAAATGTTACAGTGCTGTCAGGTGAGGGACAGAACCTAAGGTCAGAGAGAGGAGAGCTCATTGACATGGTGGCTTTGTCCCATGAATCAGTATTTTACATCATGGCAAGGATGGATTTAGTTCTAATATACACTCAAGGAAATACTTCTTTCACTTTGTAGATGACTTAGAGTTGGTAAGATAGCAATGCTGAAATACCTTGGCAAAATATTGAGGAAGAATACAGAAAGTTCACAAAAATGGGCATTCTAGAATGGATTGCTTATGTAAGCCTAGATAACCATCAGCTGTTTATGTTTCCCAAGAGAACACAGAAGCCTCTCCATTCCCTAAAATGGTGAGGAAGGGGGCACTGAGATCATTGAGAAGCTCAGTGGTACCTGTCCACTGCAGGCCAAAATTAATGGCAGGAGACATTTTTATTAACTGGGATTTCTACTGTCAATAGGGATGCTATGATTTTGAAAAAGTAGAAGGCACATGGCAGCATTTAATCACCAGAGGCAAGCTTTTATGATTTCCATAATGTACAGCAAGGTAAAAATGGAGATTAGGAAACTTTGATCTTCTAGGTTCTCTGGCAATGGTCATGATATTCATAAAGCTAGATACAGTAGCCATTGATGTTAAT
>NW_012145745.1:2592802-2594590 GCF_000956105.1 Propithecus coquereli
GAAGAAATTGGTTTAGTTCACCACTATACTCTAGTTTCTAAACAATGTGAGGCACACTATTTGCACTTAATACATAAATGTTAGAATTAAGAATCCTTGTCATTCATCCTCCACAATTTGGAGGTAAGGAACCAGGAGGTTACTGTGAATACTCCCTGGTGTGAATGCCAGGACAGATCAAGATAACCCTCATCCCAAGAATATTGTGAGACTTAATGTAGGCTTAAAGGGATGCTCTGGAGCAGTCTTAGGTAGGTGTAATTGTTAGAATGGCAAACCCGTATCTTGGTACCATTCCTCAAAGTATTTTCTCTGTTTTCCCTCATTTACACTTAACCGAATTTCTTCACTTATGTCTCAATGTCCTCCATTCTCCCATTTCCTTAGGGGGACATATGCCACTAAGAAACTAAAAAGGACAGTGAAAATATTTGACTATTAATTTTTACATTTACTACTCTAGGTGAAAGAAAAAGACTGATGTATATTTACAAAGTATTTACTTCCTAATCTAGCCTCAAAAAAAAAAAAAAAGGCTACTGAAGGCAGAGTAATAAAGAAATCAAGAAGACAAGAGCAAGGTAAGATCAATACATAACATGTTGGCTGATGTGGCTTGTTCATTGGCAGTAATAAGGAGGACAACTAGGTGCTGACTTAGAGTCCCTCTGACTGCCAAACAATTATGTAATTTAAAAATGATATCATATGTTTCTTTTGGTCAGTTTTCCTAAAGCATGGCTGCACTTTCATGAGTTTGTTTTCTATTACTCCATCATTTCAAGTTCTGGACCTGTTCATGCCTGCTTTTCCCAAGTTCATCATCATTTGAGCTGAGCATGCAAATTGTCAATTATCTCTTTGGATTCTTGTTTTTATGCTTTCAAAACTTATATTAGCACCAGCATGACTGTCCTCACATTCATTCCAGTTAAAATGTTCCCATAGGATCAGATTAATTATAACCAACATCTGTTTACAAGGCACCTTATTTTGCACTCAAATGCAGATGTATAAAATCAATTGATCAGAACTTGGTTGAACATATATTGCTGTTCATTAAGCCAAGAAAAATGGCTTTGACATGATAAACAATATTATCAATGAATGGATTTAATTCATAATGTACCTAAGACAGTCAGTTATAACATTCTCTTATTTTTAAACACTTTTAAAAATTCAGATTTATCAACATTTAAAAGTTAACTCAGTGGTTAAGAATTGGTCATAAGTAGGGTCAGAATAGACAATGGTTTTAATGGCACCGTTGCCCACATTCACTTCTTCAATACCCTCTCTTGTATTGCCTCACTTCCCAAAATAATTTAATAGAAGTTTCATGGATTTCAGACATGTAAGATGTTGCTTTATCAAATACAGTAAGCTGCTTTCTTGCTATCGGTTTGACTAATTAATTCATCTAGTTACCCCTTTAATTCCCTTGAACACATAACTGAAAACAGAAACTTTACCTTTTGTTTATAAAAGAATTTAAAGTCTTGGGATTCTATTCAACCCAGTATAATACATGACTAATAATAGAGAGTAGACAAAGCCATCAAGAAAAAATCAAAATTCAGCCTGAGGCTGGCTTGATATTTTTAATGCAAAAATTACAATCACAATATTTTTGGTTCTTTAATACTTCTTGAGTGGAAAAGATCTGTCTGTATCTTTAGACTAGAAACCAAAACAACATTTCAACAGCAGAAATATGTAGGATAGTTTGATAAAATTAAGTTCAATGAAATCCTGGAAATTAACTTATAAGGACTGTTAGTTAGAACC
>NW_012145745.1:2596405-2596808 GCF_000956105.1 Propithecus coquereli
ACCAGCAGATTAATGTTGCCAGATCCATAGAAAATTACGTTTCTTTGGACCGTGTTTGACAGGTTTTAATCAAACACACAAAAATGTTTTGTTTTTAGTTATCCATGAGGTACTAACCCACTTCTGATACTGAGTCTTAAGTAAAATGAATGCAAAAGCCTAATGTGCTGTTTTCACTGCCAGAAATCATATAACTGAAGCATGTAAAATGAAGCAATGTTGTAGTCAATAATAAAATAAATCCACTCAAAACTCCCCAAAAAGAGCATTTGCCAAAGCAGCTTCTGCTGTAAACAGTCAATGCTGAGAAATAGAAAGGAAAAAGCAGATGATTTTCCTCTTGAGAGGGCTTCATCATGAAAAGTTTGTTCAACTATTTCCTACATTTTCTTCTGAAAATATA
>NW_012145745.1:2607651-2611615 GCF_000956105.1 Propithecus coquereli
ACTTCTTTATAGTATTCATCTATTACCTACTAATTGAAATTGAAGAGTGATTAAAAACAAAACAATCATAGGTCTTTACATCAATCTTAATGTTTTTCCCAGATGGGTATGTGCAGGGTGAAATGAAATAGAGACAGTTTTGATGCAAAAATCAAAGATTCAAATTTATAGATTGGTTAAAGATTTTGAGCAATTGCTAAGTGTACTTACTAAACATGCAATTATACAAATATTTTCTTCTACCTGGTTAGTTTATAATTGTATAATACTTATTTTATTATATAACAGTTTTCCCTTTCTTTTTCATCCTATTTATCTTAGAGTTCTCATGGCAATTACATGAAAGAGTTCATTATTATTCTCATTTTAAGATATTCCAGGGAGGTTAATTAATTTGACCAGCAGCTCACAAGATCAAACTGCAGGATAGAGAAGCAAACAGACTTGGATTCCATACCCTGTCATCAAAGCTGGCTGGCCTGTCTTACCTTTGTCATGTGCAGAACTTAACTATAAATTTGTGAGTGTTATTTCCACAATTTTTATTTAAAAATTATATTTATTTGCAAACATACATTATGCACTTTTAATAAGACATTAACATTACTTAATGTCAAATTACCAACCAAATTCAGTAAGTAATTTGAGCATTTCACTAGGAGTAAAGTTAAAAAAAGCTGTTAGATTTTGTCTAAATAAAGTCAATATTTGACTAATAGAAATTTTCATATAGCAGTAATTCAATTTAACTGTGTATATATTGAGTAATAGTAAGAAATTTTATGGTAATAATTGTGGACAATGTTAGTAAAGAAATGCCTATGTGGACAATGTTCATTAGCATTTATATGTGTGTAGGAAAACACTCACAGTGATATTAGTTGAGAAAACATTGTTACGACTTACAACTACATAAATCTAAAAGTCTATGCATATGGCAACTTCCACTTACTATATTGTTTATCTATTCCTAGTCTATAATTCATACTGACCATAATATAAAATCATAATATTTAAGTTATGTATTTGTTATATAACAAGACACCTCCATAACTAATTTAAAGAAGAATAGAAGTTAATTTCTCTCTCATATTCAATCTTTTCAGTATAAATGGTGCAATAACTCCAATAGATCATTAAGGATCATTAGCTCCTACCATTTACACCAACATCTCATAAGGCATTATTTTATTTATTTATTTTTTTTGAGACAGAGTCTCACTCTGTTGCCCAGGCTAGAGTGCCGTGGCGTCATCCTAGCTCACGCAACCTCAAGCTCCTGGGCTCAAGCAATCCTCCTGCCTCAGCCTCCCGAGTAGCTGGGACTACAGACATGCGCCACCATGCCCGGCTAATTTTTTCTATATATTTTTAGTTGTCCAATTAATTTCTTCCTAATTTTAGTAGAGACGGGGTCTTGCTCTTGCTCAGGCTGGTCTCGAACTCCCGAGCTCAAACAATCCGCCCGCCTCGGCCTCCCAGAGTGCTAGGATTACAAGCGTGAGCCACCGTGCCCGGCCTAAAAAAGTCTATTTTTAATCTCATGTTTTGTAGGGAGGAGATTGGATGTGCTGATAGGGAGAGGGAGTTTTGGAGAATTAGCTGCCTAGGATATTCAATAAGGTAGTTTATTGAATAGAAGTTATGAACAGCAACAAAAGTATTTTGGGGGAAACTTGTGATTATTTGAGACTCATATGTTGTTTGTTATTTGTCAAGTACTATTTATATGCTTTACAAATGTTAATTTTCCTGATTTCCGTAACAACTTTGAGACGAGTATAATTATTATTTATGCTTTACAGATGAAGAAACTGAGGCAAGAACAGTTAGGTAGGTTGCCGAAGTTTATAGAGCAAATAAATTGCAGAGCTGATATACCGCTCTTCATTTGGTGTGGTCAACATTATTGGAAAACTCAAATCCATTCAGTTTTTTACAGGCACATTGAGAAAGTCCAGGAGATTTATGACATTAGCTACTTTGGTCACCAATAACTTCTTAGAGTCAATGTAGTAACTGACTCTAGGATTTATTCTAGTAAGTTATAAGTCTGATTGCACTAGACAAAGAAAATAAAAATGGCTGTTTGAATTAATACAGCATCTCCATATAGGAGTCACAATAGAAAAAAGAGATGATCTTTACAAACACTTTGAATAACTCATAACTGAATATGAAAATTCTAGAATGTTTCTCAGCTTGAGAAACTCACATACACTCTTTAATATCTGAGTCTTCTATAGTTTCCTCAACCATGAAAGCACAATAACTTCTCAAAGTAGATTCTAAGAGACCATTCCTAGATTTTTCCATCTATGTCAGAATTACAAGCCCATATCTAGCCTCCTGAGCACTTCAGAAAATTTCATTTAATTGAAATTTTTGTAATTCTACTCTGTAGTAAGCAGGATCTCTGGGTGAAGACAAAGCTTGGAATAAGCTCCCTCTTCTGCATACACACACATCATATATATGATGTATATTTGTATACATATATATGTATATACAGGTGTATATAATGCGAAAGGAGGAATTACGGTCCCTTGATTAAGAGAATTTATAATTCGTTTGGGAGAGAAAAATCAACCTGTAATTATTAAATAAAAAAAAATTAGTTGTGTGGTACCAGCAATTGTAAAGGTGTTTATTTATATTTTGCTACCAGATCCTTTCTTTAAGTTAAGTCTTATATAGAAACAAAATATGTCAAAGATGTAAAAACCTAGCTTCTGTGGATGAAGCGACTGTGGGGAGGCAGATTCTCCCACATGAGTATTGCCATTCCCCAACACAACTCCTGAGAAGCTGTGCAGAGCCATGAATGGAAGAGACAATGAAAACAATGGATAGAGATGTAGCTCAAGGATTGTAAAGTAACAGAAAGATCCTCTGGAATAAGATATGTTAGGCAAACTCCACCGTGATGTGTTTCAATAAGAGCTATAACATAAACACAGAATTAGGTGTATTTATTTATGCATTTATTCACACATTTTTATATTCAGACTAAAGGGTTAAGACAGTCAACACAAAGTATTCAATCTTGTAATTCCTCACAATTTCCAAACTCAAGGCAAAAATGTCAAATCTGGCTTTTTTTAAAAATTAACATTTCACAAATTAATCCATTCTGCTGTATTCAGGAAAATTTAGTAAAGGTACTTAAGGAGTAATAAGTTAAACAAATCAACATGAGTGGATTAATAAAATGTGGTATGTGTATACCATGGAGTTCTACTCAGCCACAAAAAACAATGGTGATCTAGCACCTTTTGGATTATCCTGGATAGAGCTGGAGCCCATTCTACTAAGTGAAGTATCACAAGAATGGAAAAACAAGCACCACATGTACTCACCATCAAATTAGTATTAACTGATGAACACTTATGTGCACATATAGCAGTAACATTCATCGGGTGTCGGGCAGGTGGGAGGGGAATAGAGGGGATGGGTATATACACACCTAAAGGGTGTGGTGCACACTGTCTGTCTGGGGGATGGACACGCTTGAAGCTCTGACTCAGGTGGGGCAAAGGCAATATGTGTAACCTAAACATTTGTACCCCATAATATGCTGAAATAAAAAAAAATAAGAAAAGAATAGGTTATGTGCATTTCTCATGAGGACAGAGTTAACATAAAACCTATTAGGAGCAAAATTGTACTGATATTTTCCATCTTTGAAATAAAACGACTGCATGTACAGATATTTAATAATATTACATGGTTTAAATTGAAAGCTGGTGAAAATAACTCAAATTATTATCATAAACTAAAATCATTTAATGTAATTAAAATGAAATAGGAAAAGTTGATCCTTGCAATTTGTCATATTTTTTCTAATAATAAAACAACTTTGTTTAGAAAGATGCTACTCATTGAAAAAAATAAAAACATGATGCAAGAAAGAAATGAAACAAAAAATGTCACATCTTTATACAAGTTTTTTAAATCTTTTATA
>NW_012145745.1:2611665-2613266 GCF_000956105.1 Propithecus coquereli
TTTAGATTTGAATCTTATATTCTTATCCCTAAGAAGAAAAATCTATGTTTCTTTTTTCTCTTCGTGGGTGAAATAGTCTAACTTTTAGACTCAGTTTCCTTGAATCTGCTATAAAAAGGATGACTAGTAGCTATGTCCATTAATCATTTCAAAATGTTTTACAAAATTGTATTTTTCTATTTTATATACCATTCTATTTTAATGGGCCATAGCTACATGTGGGATGTATGAAAACCAGTCTCAGCTAACAGTGCATACACAGCATAGAGAAAAGGAATAAAAACTAGTTGCTTCCCTAGGTTGGCCATAAGAATCTATAAACATTTAAATAATACATAGTATTCCATTGAGTATGATAAGATTGAGCACACAAGTAGTATTTTCACCAAATTCCTTTTAGACATATTTTAGTGGTCAAGCTATATTAATTTCTAAAACATAACAGACAGGGAAAATAACAAGTCTTCATTCCTAGGAATTACAATGTACCATTTTTTTCTTGGTTAAATCCCCTGAACATATAAATCAAGACAAAATTATAATTCCCATAAATAAAAATCAAACATTAAAAACATTATTATGTGCACAAAACCACATGAATTATAATAAGATCAGTGCTATTTTAAAAAACATTTGAAAGGCAAAGCTGTACTGTGCTTAACACTAAAAAAAAATCTATATTTTGAATCCTAAACCAACTTCATGCTATTAGAAATACAAGTGTCCTCCAAACCAATGGAAACTGGCATTCTTGTCTGAACAGAAACAGTCTGGAAAAAAATTCTAATTTTATAATCATTTCAGTACATGCATGATGACATTTAAAAACATCTGGTTTTAATGATGTCCAGAGGACATTCCAAAATGGTGGAGTCTAGATGTGCAGATATATAAGAAAGTACTTCTTATTAATTTTAATAAACGTAATGCATAAAATGGATAAATTCAGCTTAGAGAAAAATGGGAATTGTTATTTGAGGTATTGTTCAAAAAAAGAATCACAAAATAAATTTAAATACCTGGATTTTATACTGTCTGATGAGTAATTGCTTGACTTGCTGATCTGAAATCAAAGTCACAGTTGATTTTCATCCAAGATTCTTGACAGGCTAAAATAAATGGCACCAATTCAAACCATTCTGGCTCAGCATAATTGAGAATCAGTCTCCAGAACAATAGCCTGCTAATCTACTATCACATGGGAGAAAAATTAAACTTGGCTTTGCCCCCAATGACTTTAGGATTTGTATTGTTTAAATCTTAATTTAGATAAGCTCAATATCCCAAAGTATTAGTGGTTTACATAAAATAATTGTTAAGTGATACAAAATTACTACATAAGAATGGTGAAATTAATTTATAATTAATTTACACTAGAACATCACCAATAAGAAATTATCTGAATTATGTCAAAGTTTAGTTATGAATGTGTGCGTGTTAGGTAGCTAAGTTTGAAAGATTCTTTCAGAATATAGAACTGGTGGAAAGATTTTATCCTCAAGCACATGAAATTTAATCTTAGGATTTCACCTTCTAGAAAAGGAAAGGAATTCTAAGGTTTGATTTTTTGGGAAATTAAATGTAGTTGGTTCCTCAAAGTT
>NW_012145745.1:2613316-2613868 GCF_000956105.1 Propithecus coquereli
GAATTGTATCTTTCTTTATTTGAAAGTGTGCTTCTTATGCAAATAATATAAAAAGCATACCTTGTATTTATGTGATTATGGAAAACAGTATAGGAAAAACTATCTTTGGAACATCTACACTGAAGTATGTCAATAACCTATTTATTTAGTTATTTTCCGTTTTTTTTTTTCTTTTAGATACTCCATCTCACTTTGTTGCCCAAACTAGAGTGTAGTGGCTATTTACCAGGAAATAATAGCATATGAAAGCTTTGAACTCCTGGGCTCTAGTGATCCTCCTGCCTCAGCCTTTTGAGTAGCTGAGACTATAGACGAGCACCACTGTGCTCAGCTTGATAACCTTTTTCTTGGAAGTACATGATATTATTAGTTTTTTTAATTTGATGATATAGTCAAGTGAAAATCTATCTTTTAAAAATGAATTTATATTACTCGAGTTCTATTGCATTCTGTTTGAAATTAAGGATAAGACAATATAACCATTCATATTAAATATCGTCTTAATTTTCAGTATGCCTGGTAATTTTGAATGTGAATCTGCTGGTGTAGTTA
>NW_012145745.1:2627008-2630905 GCF_000956105.1 Propithecus coquereli
CTAGGATTACAGGAGTGAGTCACCGCGCCCGGCCAGCATTATTTTTTTAAATGGTCAAATTTGTATTGCTGTATGCCAGCCAAGCTGCCAAGCTCTATATTGTAAAGGGCAGGCAGAAAAAAAGAGCATGGCTAAGCATGAATGTAATGCTTAAGCCTAGATTCATAAAAATAGTAGACAACACTTCTGCTCATATTCTATGGGTAAGAGCTTAGCCATGTGGCTGTATCTAGCCCCAAGGGTATATGGCTACCAGCTATAGCACTATTACTATGGTAGAAGGGGAAAGTGGTTTGATGTGTGCAACTAGTACTCTTCCAGAGTCTGCTTCTTTGATCGCTCAAACATCTACATTTGCTCATGCTTGCATATGTAGACATAATCACTCTATCTCCAAGGAAGACAACCCCATACGACTTTCAGATACTACCTCTGACTCAGGGTTAGAGATCTCTGGTTTGAGCGTAATATTAGCCATTGAATCCACACGAGGCTCCTCCTTATGGACTAGTGACTTTGTAACTAAAATATATGTTATCTGGTTCCTCCCTCCCCCGACACATATATACATATCTAATAAATACAAGTTTAGCAACAGAAGAGGGTAATCATAATAAAATATTCCATTTAGAAATGGAAATAATGGCAAGTAAGTAATGGTTCTTAAGAATTATAAAACCCCGAAGGGCTGGAATGCCAAAGACACCTGCCTGACCTGACAATAAAGAACTTCCTTGATTTGAACATGATGTTTTCTGGATAGAATTCCCTTCACTATTTCAAGAAGGAAGGAAAATATGCCATTGTGTCTTTTGCCTTGAAATTGAAAGCAAAGGAAAAACTAAATAAACATGGAGGTGTAAAAAGTTTGACTATAAAGGGATAATTAGGCTGACCATATAATCTGTCATCATATAGGGACACATTTGAGAGTAAAAGTTGATACGCAAAATAATTAACTGCTCTTACTTGATCTAATGGAAGCAATATCCAGGATTTTCCTAGGGCAAATTGCAATATATATTCATTCTATTAATATTTCAACCTGTAAAAAGTTGTAGCCATGGGAGAAGGCTTGTCTAATGAGAGCTTTGGTCATAGTTAGAGACTTCCTTCTATGGAGAAAGGATTACGATGTTGGGAATAAATACTTCAATACCCAGGCCTCTCTGATTGAGTTCTCTTTTTGTCAGTGCCTTCCATTTCCACTCTGGTGTTGAAGTCTGTAAAGATCAGCCTTCCAGAGTACAGTTTGAGAAGGGAGAATAGATCTTGGGGTGGGAGTGGGGGGTGGGTAGGGTATGGGATAGATATTGGAGAATTAAGTAATGCTCGTTTCCTACTAAACATTATATGTCAATACTTTGGCAGCAATCTCACATTCATCCATTATGTATTCATTCAACAAATATAGCAACCATATGGCTGTACCCACCCTTTTGTTTGAGCAGAATCTCTGCAGTGTTGCGAACTCTCTAATTCATAGTAGTTTCCATATGGACCTCTTTATTTATTTTAGTCACCAGCCTATAAACGACTATCAGCACCCATATACATCTGATATTTTGACACTGGTATTGAAGGAAAGAATAAGTCAGCAGAAGAGCATGTCAACAGAGAGAGATAGAAAAAGAATGATTACTGGAATAAAATCTGTCAGTGTTTATTCAACACATTCTAGGAAGGAGAGTCATTTAACCAGCAAGCTCACACACTTGGACCATTTGGCAAGTATATCCCTAATATAGAAATAGGTACATTAAATAAACAACATAGAGCTAGTGATTATTTGAATATCTTTCTCCTATATGAAATCAGCAAGCAACTTAGTTTCTATATGAAGAGTCTCCACTAGTCAAATTGATAAAATTATCTAATCTAGCACTGTTAATAGAAATATAATATAAGGCACATGTGTGATTTTAAATATTCTAGATGCCGTGTAGAAAAAAAAGGAAAGGAAACAGGTAAAATTAATTGCAATTATTTATTGCATCCCAATCTACACAAATTAATTTAATATGCAATCAATAAAAATAAATAAAATATTTGCAATTCTTATTTTTTGTACTATTTGAAATCCAGTTTGTATTTGTCTCTTACAGCACATATCAATTTGTACTGGCCACATTTTAAGCACTTACTAGGAACCTGTGGCTGGGAGCTACCATATTGAATAGAGTAGGTTGAGTCTGTTTAAAACTTGTGTTTCTCATTGTAAATTTCGAACCGTGTACCTATCAAAGTCTTATGTGCTTAGTTGTTAGTCTCTGAGTTTAATGTAACATCATTACAGATAATATGGAAATTCTTGTTCTTCAAAGCTAACAAACATATCATATTAGGTAATAACCCCATCTATAAATCTTCCTGAACTATCAGTTTATCTCTCATAAACTACTTCTCTCCTATCAGCAATTACTGTATCTCACCACTTTGAATGTAGAGATTATCTTGATACATTTTCTCTTTGGATATTCTCTGATATTATATGTGACCTTTATCATGTTCATTTGAGTAAGAGAACAGCTGATTATTTTCTCCGAATCCTATGAAAAATACTCTGGGATCTCCTTTAAATAGTCTTTCTTTTCCATGCTGTATCTTTAAAAGGGTTGTGGAGCTGTTCCAGTTGTCTCTTTGACCAACACAGTTTGTTCTAAAAGTTTAAGAAATATGTTCAACACTCTCCTGTCATTGGGAAAAAGCATCGCTCACGGGCATTTTTCACTGCTTTCCTTATTTAACATTACCATGAAAGGGAAAAGCGTGCGTCTTCTCCACCAGCCTCTGTTCCCTGTCTTGAGTACTTTACTTTATGTCACTGATTCTCAACAAAATCCAGCCTGTTTAAATTAAAGTACATGGCATTATCTAAATTTTTCTGGTGGCTAGTTGCATTTTACATGCTGCAATGTCATGCATCTTGCATTATTTATTGCTTGTATAAATGGACTTGTTTCTAAGATGCTGTTGAAACAAAAACAATAACAAAAAAAGTTCTATTAGGAAAAAGAGCTCACTAGCAATTCTCGTTTCACAGTCCATTGCTTCCCCCAATCAGCAAACTGTGCAGTTCGCTAAAAGTTATTTAGACTAATGGTTTGTTAAAAGGCAACACAAATAAGTGGCTATTATAAAATAATGCAAACTGTGTTTATTTCCTGATCAGTCACTGGAAGAAATCTTGCAGGGATCTTGGAAAGAAACCTCTGAACACTTTTCACAGGCCTTCCTCAAATAAGCAGCCTGTTTTCTGGGGTGGAGGAAACTAGATTTTGGCACTGGGGAAATGCCTCTGCAATATAGTGAAGACTGGCCCTCAGCAGGGAGCACCAGCTCTGAGATCCAATGGCTTTATCCACCTCACTTTAGGGACTCAGTAAATTATTAATGATGATTCAAGTAAACAAATATGTAAATATGTAAAAATCTAGACCAAATACAGTGAGATATAATATTATAATAAATATAAACCCAGACTACCTGAAATTATAAAAATTAATGGGCAGATAAATAAAAAAATCATGATGTAAATAAGATACTAATACTAAAATATTCTAGAAATATGTGGAATTCCAGAGGACATAAAGACTAGAAACAATCATTCATATAAGTAGGATTATTTACTGAATTCTAAGGAATTTAGTCATACAGACTGAATCCAATTATTTGTTCACTTACTTGACACTAACGTAAAAAAACAGTTATCTTTATGATTTAAATATGATCATATTTAAATTGTGTTTTTATGCAAACAATAATAAAGCACTTTGATATATTCTGCCATCTGCTAAAAACATTACTCGAAGTGGTCCCATCCATGTAATGCAAAATATATTTGAATCAAATTAAATAGCAGGAATAATATATACTCATTAGAAGAAACTCGATCAT
>NW_012145745.1:2638135-2638663 GCF_000956105.1 Propithecus coquereli
CTATAAGATTCTTCTACAGTTCAAAACTAGACAAGGTGCTAAATATACAGTGTGGATGAAACGAACATTGATTGTACAAGATACATTAGCACACATTTGGTGTTTTATTTATTAAATTGTGGTATGGAAATTCTTTTGAATAAAATAAAACATTGATAATAATATTTGAAAAATACAAATTTTGACCCTGTTACTGATTTGATTGTCAGATAACAGTTATAATGTTAATAAAAACAAGCTGAAACTAAATATTTATGACAATAATTTTACATGAAGATGAAGACAAACAAGATTGATCATTTATTTCTAAAATAAATGGCTAGATGTATTATCTTTCATGTCCAAGTCTTAAAGAGATTTTTGATAAATCTGAATTAGTTCTTCATGTGTTTTTGTTAATGTCTGTTATATAGGTAGTGATGCAGGTAGCTATTTAGGAAAAGTTGTCCAGTAACACTTTTTACATCCTTTCATTTTTATCTGAATTACTGACAATAATCTCTTGATGCTCTTCTTAGAGTTTGATAA
>NW_012145745.1:2638713-2639947 GCF_000956105.1 Propithecus coquereli
AGGCAATCACAGCAACAACAAAAATAAATAAATGGGACCTGATCAAATTAAAAAGCTTCTGTACAGCCAAGGTTTATTATCTTGTGTTGAGAGTAATTATATCTTCTTTCATTATTCATGTGTCCTTTTTGAGTTCCTTTAAAATATAATTTTATTATTTTAAAGGAAGCTTAACAACATTTTTATGCTACTTATTTTGAGATTATGGGGAACTATTTTTTTTAAGTTTTCAAATGGTATTTTTCTAATTGAAATACTTGATCTTTCTGCTTGTTTATGTTTTATCCCATCTTATTTGTATTTTAACACTTTATGGAAATTTTTTTTTCATTTCTAGTTATTACGTTTCTCTGAACTGAGATAACTTCACCAGAGTAAGCTAATGATGAAGGGGAGAGTGGGCAAAAGTTAGGGTGGAAAATTTGGGCAGCAGAATATACTTTTATCATCTCTGTGTCCACCTGCCACACTCTGCATTACCCTTGAAAGTACAACTCACACTTTGATAGTACATGATTTGAAGGCAGAGGTCATTTGTACCTATCTTATTGCATTCCCAAGTTTTAAAATGATCTCATTAATTGTACTTTAAATAAATTGGTCACATTGATAAACCTCTTTTCTAAATTCTGGACCCACTAAGCCATTGATCCACAGCCAGCAATTTCATCTTTTGGTACACTCCTGGCTTTCTTTAAACCTGACTCCCCATAAGTCTATCTGGTCTCATTGTTTTTCTTTCATCACTGTGATAATATCAATAAGAAAATCGTGATAATTATAAATGTCACTAGGTGAAAAAAGATACAAGAGATTAGGGTAAAGTATAATCAGTATATTTTTTAAAAGACTGGCAATAAATATAGCAATATGATAACAGTAGTCATCTGTAAATTGAGAGAATATGAATGATTTTTAAATTTCCTTAATAATCCATTTTATAATTTTTCTACATACATAGTTTTATGAATTATTTAATCACAAAAAACATTTATTTTTACAATGTCTTTCTTGGAATTGAATTTTTCTCTTCTTTTTAAATTGCCTGAAAATTATTACATATGAATTTTTATTACTAAAGTTATGGGAATTAGTGGACAAGTTTTTCATCCTTTTCATATGTTATTGGTACCAACTCTATATTTTCTCAGTCATCTTGGTTCCTTGGTCAGATTTGTTTTTCCTTTTAAAAATTTTCCGGTTTTCGATTTTTCCATCTTGATCTTTCTAGGTA
>NW_012145745.1:2641122-2641551 GCF_000956105.1 Propithecus coquereli
CCTTAAACCCTTTGTTTTCTTTCATCACTCTTAACAAATCTGTTTATCTTTAGGCAGCAGTGATTTGAATAAAAATGATCTATGCCATTCAATTTATCCATTATTGTGGGTTTTGTTTTTCAAATTTTTCTTTCAAATTTATTTTTATTATACTTAACGTGATCCTTTCTAAGGGCCAGCTCTTCCTTCCACAGTCCTCTATCATACCCCAGAGGTCTGCAAGTATTCAACTAAACAATAATAATATAAACACTATTGCAACCTCCTGACAACCAAGAGTATATTGCCTTGGTCCTTACAGGCAACATATTTTTTTCTTTTTATTTCAGCATACTATGGGGGTACAGATGTTTGGGTTACATATGTTGCCCTTGCCCCCACTACCTCCCTAAGTCCGAGCCTCAAGCGTGTCCATCCCTCGGATGGTGC
>NW_012145745.1:2649801-2651527 GCF_000956105.1 Propithecus coquereli
TGTACTTTAGGTTATACTTTCACCTTGTTTTTTCAGATTTTAGTTGGTTATTACATTGTGACATTTCTTTTTACATCCTTATTATCCAGACCAGTACTAATTATTACATGTCACTTGATATCCTATAAATCCTACATAAAAGCACTGAATTAGGAATAAAATTTGACTTTGAAATAAATCAGTCATGTAATTTAACTGTGTGAAGTTAACCGTTTATCAGTGGTAAAATTCAGTTCTTTTCTTTCTTTAAAGTCAGTGTACATTCATTAGTGAAGACTACAAAGGGCACAAAAAAGCTTAGGTAGACAAAGCTAAACAGGAACTTTAAGTTATTTCTCTTGTTTCCCTTTAACAGGGATTATTTCAGTATTTGAGTGTAATTGACTTCTTCCAGCTTTCATGTTCCTGGTCTGGTTGAGGTATTGCTTATGGTTGTCACATCTCCTACTGTGGCTCTAAAAGTGATTTGAAAAGTCTGTTGTTTAAAACCCGCAGGCAGATGTTACATTTACCACCACAGTCAAGCATGGCTCCTGTGTGTTTGACTTTCAAAATCCCTGCTAAGTTCCTTGCTGAGATCAGAAATGGTTTGTTTATTAAATCTATATCTTTACATTGTGTGGGGGGTCTAAAAAGAAATACCAGCTTTGTGACAAGATCTCAAGAGAATATACACCTACTTAATCTTTCATCCAACACCACTTTCCAGTAACAAAGATGTATGTCTAAAGTCATAAAGTGAACAAACAGTATTTTGGCTTTCATCAGTACCATGTTGGTTTATACATTGTCTGGAATATCCACAGTCGACTCTGTAGTTGTTTTATGTATGAGACTAGAGTATCACAAATGCCTATTTTTGTTGAATATGTTTGGTGAAATCTAACTATTTTCTATTGAATTTTCATTACAAATAGTTTTCATATCTCTAATCAGCATAACTTAAAGATGGGAAACAGTCTATAATTAACTTTTGACTATGCACATTTAATTTCAACCATGATTTCAGTATAAATTAATGACATAGACATTTGATGTCATTAAGATATTAATTCACATGGTTTGATCACAGTAAAATTATTCCATTACCTGGACCTAAATATAGAGAAAATAAAAATAAAATTTCATGATATGATAGGATGTGACATGATTCTAAAGCCTGCTGCAAAATATATTGTGGCCAATGGAATGAACATTTAGGAAAGGCAAATTGTATCAGCAATCTATATTTGTTATTTGCTGGTAATAGAAATGAAATCCCTTAATTAATGTTATTTTAAAAATGTAGATGAGACTTTCTTGTTCTAAGAAATACTAGGAAGGAAAGAGAAGTCAAAATTTCCCTCCACAGGGAAGTAAATTGCCTAGTATATATCTTTATTTTCAGATTTCTGTGGAATTTAAGTATTTTCCTAATACCTAATACTGATCTTCCTTAATGAAGCCATCTGTATAATGCCATTTTCTTGTGAGACTCCAATAGTAATAAGGGAAAATAATTTCAACAATGTTAAAAACAAAGGATGTCTTTAATTTATTTAATAAGTATTTAGTGTCTATAATTTATACTCTCCCAGGCACTAGAGATACAGCATTAAAGAACCAAATTTTTGCTCCCATAGAGGTACATTCTTATTGGAGTAGATATATTCTAGCATTTTTTAATAAGTTAAATATGTCATATTTATGCTACTATGGAGTTAAGGGTGGTTAAAGAAGGACTCAG
>NW_012145745.1:2653402-2666290 GCF_000956105.1 Propithecus coquereli
TTTTAAAAAAATTCTTAATAAAGCCATCTAGCTGACAAGTGACAGAACCAGGGCCATAATCCAAATATGCTAACTCTCAGTTTTATATTCTCTCTACTTAACAGGATACAAATATATGTAAGGGTCTTGTCAACTGGCTATCACCTCGTTTTGTTTTGTTTTAAACTTAACTATCTATTATTTGGTTACTCCTTCATGCATTAGCTTTGAGCAAAAGGGGTAGAAAAGATTAGTTAAGAAAAGGCTAGTTAAGGGTCTGTTGTTTCAAGGAACAGAAATTAAGACCATACCAATGCAGAATTGTTGAAAAGACAATGGGAGTTTCACATGAATGAAGACTTGTGACTTTAGTGATACAGAGCTAGGAGTTAATGTGTTATCAGGTTGGGGAGTGGCTCCTCTGTATCTGTTCCTCTTCCCTTGCTCTCAGAAGAAACACTGTCTCTCTTTCCTATTTGAGTCTCCAGTTTGGAGATTTGATGTCTCCATTGATGATTCATAGTATCTATTTCTCCTTAACTTTACTAGGCTTATTATGGTGGTGTTTCAGGCCTTGACTCTAAATGAAGCATCGGATCCAGAGCTCATAGTATATGTCTCTGAGTTGAACTTTGTTAAAAGACCAATCTGCTCCTTAGTGAGCCAATCAGTTGACTCTCTTTAGATCAAACATATACTCTGACCTAATCTAACATGACAGAAGAATGGTTCCAATAATATAAACATGGATGTCCCAGCATTTCTATTATAAATAATTTGACTTTCAGAGGAAGTTATATGAAGGATTTTAAAATTTTGTTAGGGTTGCAGAAAAATTTAATTTAGACTGTTATTTTCCATAAGAGGATACATTACCCACAGACCTATCTAAACTCTTCTCTTCATTTTTGTCTCAGTTGATACAGTAATATTTCAAAATTTCCAGATAAAGGGACTCAGAAAAGGATCGGTAAATGTGTTCTTCTGGATAAAGTCAAACTATTTTGCACCTAAGGAATTTCTAATAAAATCAATAGCCAGAATAAAATTTTATAGAAACAAAAGCATACGATCCATGACTCCAAACTATGTGAGGTGTGACTTTAAACTAAACTTTAGTCAGGATTTCTTGGGGACAAATCAGCAAAGTCCAGGCAAAACCGCTATGACTGTGGCAGATTTAAAAGTATGCGTCTCATAGAATTTGCTATCAACTTCTGATTATCACGGATTTTGAGACTGATTTTGTATTTGTTTTCTTCACGTTTGAAATAATTGTAGACTTATTGCAATACTAGTACAAAGAATTCCTGCATACATTTCACCATGTAGCTTTCCCAAATGTAAAAAAATATTACCATATTATATGTGTGTGTGCACTTATTTTCAAATGGTTCAACAATTTTGTGTAAGTGTATATAAAATTTTCTGAAACATTTAACATAAGTCTCAGGCACATGTCTTCTGCCTTTGAATAATTTCTTAAAAACAAAGAACTTTTTATAAAAGCACAGTGCAATTGTAAAAATAAGAAAGTCAGCACTGATATAATAAAATTTCCAAAGTGTGTTGGCTATCTCAGGGACAAATGTTAGCCAAAATTTTGTCCCTGCAGGAACAGGTAATTAAATTTTATGAAGAACAGAATCAGCAATGATGTAAATTATTAAGAGAAGATTTCTATAGGAATGTAGCATTTCTGTGTGATATCATGTCAAATCAAAATGATTTAAACATTTCTTTGCAAGGTAAAACTAAGTCTACATATGATAGGTGGCAAAAAATCCAAGTACTTCAATAAAAGCTATCTGTTTTCAAAACACTTATTCTTCAAAAGGAAATTTTGATGAACATTTTTCCCAGTTAGCAAAGGTCTCTGATGAGCAGGATGATATTAATACATGTCAATTATTTGAATAATATGCAGCTGTTATAGGCCTATTGGAGAGTACAATGACAGGTCCACTGACGTTGAGAATCACAACATCACACTAAAATTAGCATTTCAGGCTGGGCGCAGTGGCTCACGCCTGTAATCCTAGCACTCTGGGAGGCTGAGGCGGGCGGATTGTTTGAGCTCAGGAGTTCGAAACCAGCCTGAGCAAGAGCGAGACCCCGTCTCTACTAAAAATAGAAATAAATTAATCGGACAACTAAAAGTATATAGAAAAAATTAGCCGGGCATGGTGGCGCATGCCTGTAGTCCCAGCTACTCGGGAGGCTGAGGCAGAAGGATTGCTTGAGCCCAGGAGTTTGAGGTTGCTGTGAGCTAGGCTGACTCCCTCTAGCCCCGGCAAAAGAGTGAGACTCTGTCTCAAAAAAAAAAAAAAAAAAAAATTAGCATTTCAGCCATTGATATCACCAAGGCACCTAAAGAATTACAGGTGAAGTTAATTGAGATCTCAGTAGATGACATTTTAAAGTCATTGTTTGATGCTAAGAAAGATCCAATTGAAATGTGGAAAAATGCAGTAGAATATCCACATCTTTAGCAACATGCCCGAAAAATGTTTTCTGCTTTTCAGCCACTTATTGCTGCGAATCGACATTCTCCTACCTAACCCAAATCAAAACACTCTTAAAGCCACAAATGACTGATACCCATGCAGATCAACTGAAACTGTGGATTTCCATGCTGCAACTAAATATTCAAATGCTTTCCAACAAAAAGAAGACACGACAAAGTCATTAAAAAGCTAGTTAGCTTTAAAATTAACAAATAGTTTTAATGTTTTGAAATTGTTAAGTATTACTATGTAGTGGTTAAATTTTTACAAAGTAATGTACATTTTTAAGTATATTGAAGTTTCCTTTTTTTTCAGTTCCTTTTTTTTTTTTTATTCAGGATAATATGGGGGTACAAATATTTTGGTCATATGAAATGCATTTGCCTCGCCGAAGCCAGGGAAACAAATGTGTCATTCCCCCATAGAGTGCGCCCCGTCTCCATTAGCTGGGGTTTACTCACCCCGCCCGCTCTAGCCCCCATCCTGCCATCCCCCCACCTGACTGGCACCCAGTGAGTATTACTACCATGTGAGCACCTTAGTGTTGATCAATTAGTACCAGTTTGATGGTGAGTACATGTGGTGCATATTTTTTTCATCCTTGTGTTCTTGAATGTGGCCTTATTTGATTACAGCTAAATTAATGTGGCCTTCCAACATGAAAAGGTTAACCACCCCTGGTCTATCCTTCCACTCTTTATGTCCATGTGTGCACATTTTTTAGCACACACTTATGAGTGAGAACATGGGATATTTGACTTTGTGTGCCTGCCTTGTTTTGTTTAAGATAATGGCCTCCAGTTCCATCCACATTGCTGCAAAAGATATGATTATATTCATCTCTATGACTCCTTAATATTCCATTGTCTAACTACACTACATTGTTTTTATCCATTCTTCCACTGATGGACACTTAGGTTGATTGGATATCTTGGCTATTGTGAATAGTATTATGATAAACACATGAGTGCAGATGTCTTTTTGATATAATGATTTCTTTTCCTTTTGGTAGATACCCCGTAGTGGGATTGCTGGATTGAATGGTATTTTTAGTTCTATTTTTAGTTCTTTGCAAAATCTCCTTACTGTTTTCCATAGAGGTTGTACTAATTTTCATTCCCACCAGAAGAGTTTAAGGGTTCCCTTTTCTCTGCATCCTCACCAACAACTGTTATTTTTTTTTCCATCTTTTTAATAATGGCCATTCTGATTGCAGTAAGATGATACCTCATTGTGGTTTTAATTTCAAGCAGGTTTCTATTTTTCCGGATTTATTGCTTTTTTGCCAATAAATTGACCTTCATTGTTTTAGAAAATTCAATATTAAAAATACTAAAAGACTAAGAATCTCGAGACTGATATCAAAATGTGGGACATTTTTTCTGCATCATCAGATTCTAGGATCGTAGATGCTCAACACCCAAGGGAACCTGGAAGGTCATTTTAGTCCACCCCTCTGCTGGGGACTCAGTTCAGTGCTACGTAACCATATATACTATTCTCTCACTGCGTTTGTGTGTCCTTTTATTAGCATACTCTTTTCACATCTAAATCAGAATAATGTTCTAAAGTTTCTAAACAGATCTTTGTGGCATAATGACTTTTCTCTGTGCTGTTATAAAAGAACATTTTGTATCTGTTTTCATTTCACCAGAAAATCATTGGGACATCACCTTTGTCTTGGTGGGACAAACCAAAAGTTTGCTAGCCCTTGTTTAATAATCTAATATCATCGTATTCTTGCTCTAACTGATTTTTATCTGCTCTTTATGAGTCTGCACATGCACATCCATTAAACACTGAATTAAAGAATTCCCAGAACTTCGATACTGAGATTATTACCATAATTCCACTTAAACCCTCAGGATGCATGATTTGAATTGACATTGCTTAAAAATATGATATAGATAATCAACATCAAAACCAAAATCCAGACTATAAAATTCGATCCTGGGTACTGGATATTGGTATTCATCTACCTGCATACAGGTATCCTGTATATTCTAATAACTATATATTCTGAAAAGAGCTTAGTTATGAAATTTCACACAATGAGGAAGGGCAATGTATGAAATATAAAGGAGGCTGATAATATCAAATTTTTATAATATGTGTTATAAGATGTAGTAATTAATAATAACTTTCTAGCTGTAATGTCTTAAGAAAATCTTTAGCAACTATGCCTGACTCCCAGTCTTTTTAAACATTTCTTAAATTACTAACTTTGACAGGGCATTACTCCACTGACCGTATACAGTAAATAACCAAAAGCATGGAATGTATCTTTGGAGGATCTACTGTTGATGAAATCATCGTGATTTTTATAGCCTAGCTCACTTTTACAAGCAGAAGTGCTGCAAGGGTCAAAGCCCTGTTTCATGTCATATGGCAACTGAACGAAGCTGAACACCCACCGCGAGACACTGAGGTGGCCAGCTGGCATGGTGGCAGCTCTAAAATATTATTTTGCCCACCCACACAGTGTGTTTTAAGCCAGTAAATAAAAAGCACACAGTAGTTTTATAAAATTGCCAACAATAAACAATTAACTCATTAGATAAAATATTGTTAATAAAAAAAGAAGGAGACTACACCATCAACCTTAAATATATTCAAGGGATAAGACTTTTGAAAATGAAATGAACAGACCAGGAAAAAAAAAATACCTTTAAGAATGCTATATGAGACAATACAGTTTGCTTCTTTCAAGTTTTAGCCAAGAAACTAAAGAACAGAACTAGATTTAACTTTCAGTTTTAGCCATAATATTAACATGTAAGACACTGTAGGATATATTATTCAGTATTCTTCTTTGCATTCTAAAAAACAAGCACTCTATGAAGTAGAAGAGGCTATATTATATATTAAGTGGTCTGACATAGAACACTTATGTCATGTTCCAATTTCAAAATCTAACACAAAAACCTGACATTCTGATAAATGAAAACTAGTGGCAAGCTATGATGATTTAAATAGGATCTCTTGGACAGATAGTTTTACTTGTTTAAAACAAAGTTTTAATTCCACTTACAAAAGAACTTTATTTTCGAAATTGATTAACATGCATTTGGAATTATTTTCATTCTTTGATTAATAAAATGTATTAAATTAAATTTTTAAAAATTATTTTAATCAAAGTAATGAACATGAATTAAAGGAAATTTGCTTGGGTTAGATCAGGAGTGGGTTGAATCATCCCATAGCGAGACTGCATATTTTCTATGAATAAAATTTCTAAGTAATTTTAAAGGTAAGACATTATAAAAATGTTTTGTTTTTTACATAAAGAACTCTGGTCCTCTGTAACTTTAAGTTCCATTTATTCTATGGATCTTTTTCAGCAATCTCTGTTTATTTTTTATATGCAGGGTATTTTGTACGTATCTCTGTATGATATCTCTGCTGGCTTATTTTGCAAACTATCTGCACGTTCTTTCAAATAAGCTAAAAACTGTGATTTCTGTTGGATATGTGATCACCAAGATAAAAGAGAATCAGAGAAAATATTATTTTAAAATGAGACAGATTGTACTATAGGAGTAAATTATTCTTGGCTGTCTTATCTCTCTGTTTTGAGGTTTTGTAGATAGCCATAGGACCCAATGTGATTTAAAAGTTTTCAAAGATTAACTTGATCATATATTTTTTTCTACAGCCCTCTTCCGGCCACCCCATCTTTCAAAAGTACAAGTTGTGAGGACTGAAGGAGAATTAAAAAAAGAGTAGAATAATGCCTTCTACTAGCATATTTTGACTATTCTTAGCATGTTATCAGATTTTATTTATATTCAATTCCCTTGTAACCACATTCAAAATGCCCCACCTCCCTCTTAAAGGTGGCCTAGCCTTCTGGACTTTCACAGTTAGGGTACAATGGTTGGAATTTGCTTTAGGCTATAGGGAGAGACAAGGAGAAAGGAGATGGAATTCCAGGTGATGTGACTTCAGGAAGGAATAAATAGATTGACATAATGTCTGTGGGCAGGGGCACTGTCTGCTGAGCCTTGCGGGAGAAATTTTTGCCCTCATAAGCAAGAGGAGATAAAAAATTGGCACCTAGAAAATTTTCCTAGGGAAAAGTTAATAGAAAACAAGATTTTTTGGTTTACTACTTAAGGAATTGAAGGAATAATTCTTAAATATACAAAATTTGGACTGACAAAGGCAAAACAGAAGGGCTGAGATATTGACTAAGTATGGAGGAAGGTGAGGAACATGACTACAACAGGCTGAGATGAAAGAGAAGCATATCATAGAAAAAAAAAATTTCCTGTATTCATACCTAATAGGTCGCTTGTAGCTCTGACTCTGGTGGGGCAAAGGCAATATATGTAACCTAGACATTTGTACCCCTGTAATATCCTGAAATAAAAAAGAAAAAAAATTCCTGATGGTCAGCCCAGGGTTGCACTGATTTCTACAGAGCTGAGAGCAAATCTAAAAGCAAGGAGTATCTATTACAGGAAGGCTGGATATTTGTGTAGCATAGATTCAGCCTGATCATGCTGAATGTGAGCTCTGAAAATAGAATTAAGACATCTGAATTTTAATCCAGACATGTTAATTATCTAGAAAATAATTTTGGGTAAATTACACATCACTGCTTTGAGGTACCATCATCTAGAACTACTATATAAACAGATAAATACTAAGAAATCTTCCATTTCTAAATTCAATGTCAATAAAAACGCAGTACAATGAAGGTGCAAACCCCCAATATGAATACCACTAGCTTCACAGTATTGCATAGACTAATTGTGTATTTTGCATATATTTTCCACTTTTAAATCACTCCACGAAAGCACATCATTTATTAACTTGATTTAAATAGTATTGTTTTAAAACTCTTCTACTACCCAAGTGTAAGCAAAGAATACATTGTTCGTTGTTTCTACCTGTATAGTATTTGGAACAGGGCTTTTTCCCCCTCCTTTTTGTGATACATATCCTTAAGTGATTTAAAACAATCATTAGTTCTGATTTATGCCTTGTGTATATAGAGAGTAAACTATTCTCTCACTGTAGTAGTTTCCAAGATACCATTTTATAAATGAAAAACTATCTAGTTAACAAAAGAAACCAAAGTCATTAATAAAGAAAACTGCTTTTCTAGAAATCCAAACATCTGAACAGCTAAACTCTGTATAGACATAAGCAATTTAAAATTTTATGATAAGACAAATATGTCGCTGTGACACTACTGGATGTACATTCATTGACCTTCACTTTTCCCCTGGGAGAAGGAATCGCCTACAGAGGGAATCCATCAGTCTGGGCTATAGACTGGGAAGGAGGGATGGGCTACCAGAAAGAATGTTCTCCCCTATTTAGGGGGTGGGAGTGGGGAATGAATCTCATAACTGTTACAGAAAGATTCTATCCCTAAATACACATTCTGATATTTTGCAATCTATGTTGTTTCAATTCCTCCAGTGGGATTTTCTCTTTAGGGCAAACTTGTAGGATTTTTCTCCCAGGAAAGAATAGCCTTAAAAGTGTATAGCTGGCTTCAGATCGATGTCTTTATATAATTGTAAATGAGCTAATCAAAATCTTAGCAGTACCAAAAACACCTATAAAAATAAATTTAGGGAAGTCATCATCTTCTTCACTTACTTCCTGCCAGCCTCCAACATTCATATTAAACTCAAGAGGTAAAAATGTTATTAAGTAGATTTAAGAAGTATGTGCAGAGAAAAAATAAGCTGCGTATATATATAATCCATAAAGCAATACATCACACAGCAAATAACTAAAAGAACATTAATTTTAAAATATTTTGATTATCTGAAATACTGTCATTGCAACGGTGTATTGCTCATCTGGGTCAACTGGCTGAAACAATAGGATATATATGTCATTTACTTGGTAAGTTGCTTTTTCTAAATAATTTATATTTTCCCACAATTACAAGTGGAAAGTGTCAATGGTAAAAACAATGTGAAGTTAAGGAGATATTTAAGAAATATTTGTAGAAAGCTCATAAAAGTGGTTATAATCCTGCTTCTGTTTACACTTGTTCCTTTTAGCTGTTTTAATTCAAATTCAGAAAATGTTTACAGCTCAAACAATTTTTTATCATGTTCTTCTGTTTTAGATGTAATTAGTTTTCCCCTCTGGTATGACATTGTAGCTATGCAAGCATGTCCTCTATTAAAGGAACTAGCCACAGGTAATAAAAGTTTTAGACTTTCATACAAGGTAAAAATGGTTAACTATTCTGTTTGACAGTTTAGTCTCAGAAGTCTAAGCCTATCATGTTTTAAGTTATAAGATTTGCAAGGGAAGAAAATTTATTGAATAAGAGACAACCCAAATACTTTATAATTTTAAGACCAACTTCAAAGAAGTAAAGCAAATAAAGGTAGTTGAATGCTTACTTTTCAAACTAATAATCATTTTACAAAACAATTACATGCAATATTTCTATTTTTTAAATACTGATGCGTCTTTCAGAATAGCCACAAAATAAATCTTCCAGAGATGGTAGTGGCAGGTGGTGGTATTTCTATTATTGGTGATAACTAATGTAATTTTTAAAATAATAGAGTGCAATACAACACTGAAATAAAATTAGCATCTTGCTATAACCTTATTTGCTGGTGGACAAAACTCTGGCACTTAATATTTTATTATTCATTGTTCTATACATAATCTAAGTAATAATGGTCTGGTGTACATATATCTGAACATTCTGCATTGGGATAAAAAGCCCAGATCTTAAGTATTTATAATCTGCACCTGTTAAGTCACTTGATGAGAATAGAGCTGCCCTGGGAAGGAAGTATCCCCGGGGCAGTGGCTCACTGAAGCTGAGGCATGTCCTAAAGTGGCTGAGAGGTCCAAGGGGTCTGCTGACTGTCCTCCTCTTAGGAAGCAAGGCTTTACTTAAATTGGGTTCTATCTAGTGCATCTATACATCTATCAGTAGGGTGGTAGTACTGGAGAGAATAGAAAGTGGATATATTCTGGATATAGTTAGAGTTTAGAGAATTTTCTGATTGATTAGTTGTATGTAATGGGAAAGAGTGGTTGTCAGAAATATTCCTAGATATTTTTTTTTCTTTTTTGACCAGAGTAAATGCATCGATGGTGAATCATTTTGCTGAAATGAAAGGAGTAGATTTGGAGCATGGGGAAATGAAAAATTTTGTTTGGGGCATATTAAGTTTGAGCTATGCATAAAGCATGTCATGCAGACATCAAGTGTAGAGGTAGAGGTATGAGGGTAGTGGGGAGATTAGCACTATAAATTTAGACATCTTTAGACTCACAGGATTGGGCAGGACTAAGAGTTAAGATAAGACTGAAACGCAAGGATGGAGTCAACATTTAGAGTTGGAGTCAGAAAGGGTACAAAAAGCATTTCCAGTGAGATGACAGAGAACAAGAGAGAGAGCGCCAACTGAAGTAGATGTTTCAGGGTTGGGAGATGGAGATGAAGATGTTTTCTAAGTCACTTAGTTAGAATTTTTTCATGTCATGATGGAAAAGCTCCCTTGATTAAAAAGGAGCACAGCTGGCTTTTGAATAGTACACTGTTGTTGAAATAAGACATTTTCTGTACAAAAACAAATGACTAAGCAATAGCATTGACTTTCATAAAGATATATTTAACTATAGAGATGATTTTTTGAAGTGAAATATAAATTAACTTTGGCAAAAAAGAGAAGGAGTTTAATATGCTTAATTGTAATGATTGCCCAGAAGAACATTCCAAATCCAGTCAAAATGTATTCTCTTAAATACACAAAAGCTGTGCTCTCTGCATAAGTTTCTGCTTGGTCAGTAGCTAATTTTACACAGGTCCCTTGCTTAGGAATGAATTTTCTGGATTGGTATAACAAAAACATATTGCTAGCTTGGGTTTTTCTCTTGGGCTTTCCTTTTGTTGTCTTAACTGCATGTGTAAAACTGAATCTCGAAGCAAACTCGTGAATATAATTAAATGATTTTAAGGAATCATTTTAAAATTTCTTTACATAAAAAATGAAAATAAACAGGAAATCCATTTGAGAAATCTTGAGAGAGGTTAAGCTTTTGTTACAAACATATTAACTACATTACTCATTCAGTACTTGGGCAAATGTTACAAAGCAGTCCTATTACATCAAACAATTAGTGTTGTCTCAGATATACTGAAAGTATGGTAGCAGTCCACATTTGGAACAAATAATTTTAAATGTGGAACTAATGTGTGATAAAAGAATGATGAAAGACTTTTGTTTACTTAGGAAAAAAACCCCACCTGTATAGTTCTTATGTGCCAGTTGGTTTATTTTTCCTCTCATGAAGTATCTTCAAGGAAAGAATTAAAGTTATTACATTTCACTATTCCACGCTGATTAGTGGGTTTAATACTGTTGAAATTTATTTTTTTAAATCTTCACATAAAATTAGATTTTCTAATTCTTATTCTTCCAGTAATATAATATTTGTTGACAAGAAGTGTGTTATGAGGAACCGTGTTATATGTTAATTACTATGTGACCACATATGCCCTGGAAAATACTTTCAAATTAAAATATTTGTTTAAGTAAACCAAAATTATATTTGGGAACATTCAATCAGACCAACATTTGTTTCTGGTGGAAATACTTGTTTAACTTTCAATTTGTTAAAGGTTGTCTCAATCATAGTATTGTTTACTTTTAAAACATTGAGGATGATATGAAAATTTTATAATTTGCAAAGACAGGATTGCAAATTAAAATGTAGTTTACCCATGAAACAAGCTCAGTGTGATTGGAATTTATTTCAAATTATATAAATGGTGAAACTCTGTCATGACCGAATAAATAAGATTCCCAAAATTTAATTGTTCAAAATGCGGGGTAGTGAGATTGCAAAGTTAACAAAAAACAGTGGATCTGTTGATCTTACAGTTACTATGCAGTTTAAAAAAAGGGGTGGGGGGAGAAGTTGTTTATTTGTTTTCATTTATTAGGCCAAGTAGAAAAAGAACCAATCATTACAAAGAAAGTGTGCACTCTATACTGAACTGAGAAAGACTAAAATGATCATGAGACAGTCACTTATCAACACTTTCTTCCATCTCCCCCACCACAACTGAAAAGAAATTACCTTTCACCTGCCCTGACCCTTTTTGAGAACTTGGGCTGATCAGAGCATTGGTGCTGTTTACCAGTACTACAGAATCTGTATTTTGGTATTGTGGGGGTTTTACTATAATTTGAAATATCATCTATCCAAGAAGTCTTTATTTGTTGGTACATTCATCATTAAGGCTAAGGTTTACTTAGTTTATCCGATCGAGTAGTTGACTGTAATGTCATCTTCCTCATGGCATTCCAGGGAGTGTTTGTTTAATTAACAAGAACAATCTTTCCAACTAAGGAACAGCCTGTCCAACAAGAAAGTAAATGGAGTAGTTGTAGTTCTCTAAACACTAAAAACCTTGTGTGTGTTTATTTTTAATCATTTCTAGAATGGTTAAAACTGTGTGGTTTTTTAAAACTGTATGTTTTGCCCTAAAGCACATGTCGTTTACAATATTTTCTTTAAAAAATGAGAGCTCTATCTCAACCACGATTAATTTCTACATTTACTTTGTCTTCAACATCTACTGGGGCTTGTGGAAGCACATGAAGATACAAATGTGAATAATTTGAAGTTTTGTGCTTAAGCTGTTCATAATCTAGTGGCAATGAAAAACAAGTAAAGAAAAACCAATAAATGTGATAAAAGCTATACAGAAAAACTCATGAGGTTTGGCAGTATCACAAAGAAGCAAGTAGATTTGAAGGCAAAACATTCCTAAATATAATATTTTGGAAGAGTATGCAAAATTAAAGCTTGGGAAGTAATAAAATAGATTAAAATCTTGATGTTCTTTCTTTAATTTGACACCCTTAGTAGAGCAGAAATGCTTTTCAAAGACTGGCAAAAGGGAATCTCCTTACTGAAAGGAGATTAAAGAGGAGACAGGAAGTTATCATGAGTAAAAATATTTCAGTGTGTTCTCTCTGAGATAGGGCTCTAGAACACTTTTACTAAGGATTCATAAGAAATAAAACCTGTGAACTCATAATGAAAAGATGATTACATCTCATATATGCCTCCCTTAGGGAAGAAAAACTATTATTTAGAATGAGGTTAGCCAGCAAATACAATTGTTTAATTTCAGCATGGGGTTGTATCCCAGGCATAGCTTTATAGCCATATTAGCAAGCATTAATTTTGGTGTGTTTTTCTACCAAATCCTTTTAACATTTCTTTTGGAAGATAAAAATAAAGATTATCAGAGTCCTTTTAATGCCTTTATCCACTGTATCTATAATAATTCCAAGATAAAAATGCAAGAGAGACTTTGCAATAAATAGCTTTGCAGTGCTCTGGGATATTACACAATATGAACTGTAAAGCACCACCCTTAGTAGCT
>NW_012145745.1:2672013-2675348 GCF_000956105.1 Propithecus coquereli
GACAATATACAAATGGATAACAAGTATATGGAAAGATATGCAATTTCACTGGGAATCAAATACAGGGAAATAATACTAATATCTACCAGGCCTGCAGAAATTAAACAGTTGAATGTGATCAAGAGTTTAGAGAGATGTAAGGAAACAGAATTCTTGATGCATTTGTATTTTATGAGATAACATATTAGTACAGGCTTCCTAGAGAGAAATCTTACAGTACTTAGTCAAATTCAGCATGTATACAGATATATACACATACATGTCACAAACTCACACATACGCACACACAGAGACTATGATGTCACAATTTTTCTTCTTTGTACATGTCCCAGTATAAATCACTCAACATTCCATTAGAAGATATATATATGGATTTTAGTCTCACTGCATTTTGTCATAGGGAAAAGTTAAAGATAAGTTAGGTGTCTATTAATAGAGGAAAAGATAAGTAATATGAGGTGAATACACAGTAAAGAATACTATGCAACCACTCAAAACATCAAACTAGATGTAGACACAATAATCGGGCAAATCTTAATATTATAGAAATAGAATGTTGCCAATAACTAATAAACATTTCATAAATTAACATACATATATGGCCTAATCAGTGCTACATATTTATAAGGATACATGCAATTATAAGGATATGTAACTAACACATTAAAAGGTTACCAATATGTAGGGAGGGGATTAGGAATGGCATTAAAATGCATGAATAATAAAGTGGCATTGTTGAAAAACAAAATATCTTATTGATAATATACTAGGGCATTGTTCAGAGCTTTCCTTTCTGCCCCAGAAATAGTGACAAAAGTCAAAAACCAAAAACAAAGAAATCTTAAGTATCTAGCATTCTAAAAAGACCTACCAATAACTGAGGCCAGACACTTCCCTTGGGGCTTATTAAATGTTGAGAGGTGGCTGAACCAGCTGGACTACCTCCAGCCATCACCCTAGCAATCACTTATCTCTCAATTCATAGTTCCTAAAATATCGAAAAAGACCAGAGAGGGGAGCGTCCTCTGCCTACTGTGCCTAGTGGGGACATTACTCTTTCCTGACCCCACCCCACCATGTGATGAGACATTTCCACCCCATAAGCCAAGTGAATAATGAAAATCCCAAGACAATCACTTGCAGAGGTTGAGAGAGCTGAGATATTTGTACCATAAAATGTATAGGTTTTTTTTTTTTTTTTTTAACATTGAGGATTAGATCCAGAGGCAGAGACAGAGTGGAAGCCAAGACTAGGGACACCTTTGGGCTCAGTCACTCTGAATCTGCCAGGTTATCTTGGAAAAGTGACTCTGCATTTCTGAACTCAATGTGCTACATAAATAAAGATCAAGACTGAGCCACACATTTGATTATGTGAAGTCCAGAAATCTGCAATTCATGGGTATATGGATCAAGGAAGTCCATAGGCTAATTTTAAGTGGATTGAAATTAAATAACATTTATTAAGCATCTACTGAGGGCCTTGAACGTCAGTCTGATTTTTTTCTTGTTAGAAGAGCTTTCATTATGATAATTTCATCCCTAAGAAAATAAAGGTAATGACATGTTGTCTGCTCATCAAGTTTCTGAAAAGGTACATTCACAATTTAAAATAGACTGTAGACCAGCGGGGGCTACACTGGGATATCCTGTCTGTTTTATATTCAGTGTTTCAAAAGTGATACTCTTCTTTAGTAATTTATAGGAAAAAAAAGAGAAAAATAACTTCTAGAAAATAAGGATTGTGGAAGTTAGAACTCCAGAAGTCAAAGATCTATTTTGGGTACCCAGCTTTATCTTACTCATTTTATTTGATCTATCACAATGCCTTATTTATCTTATAGGCCAATTAACTCTTTGAACCTATCCACTTCTTACCATATCAACTTTCATTATCCTAAGCAGAGCTAGCATCATCTCTGAACCTCACTACTTTAATTGCCTCTAGACTTTCAGAATTCATACCAGCTCTTTACAATTCGTTTATAACACCAAAACTAGAGTGGTTGTTTAAAAATGCAATTCTAATCATACTGCCACTCCAATGCCACACTCTATCCCCCATTGAAAACATGTCAAGGGTTTTATATTGAGTATAGGCTAGAATCAAAAGGAGAGGGATAAAAACAAAAACAAAAGCAAAAAAAAAAAAAAAACTTCATCTGGCCTACAAGTCCCTGTATACACTGGGTCTGTATATACAGGGACCACTGGAATAACCTGTTGAACAAAATTAATTAGAACAAAATTTATTAGATCCAGCGTCTTAAGGGAAGATACCACCTTGACAGTCTTAGTAATATCCTAGAAGATGAAGTCCAGCGGAGAATATTATCAAGTTTTGAAATCCGACCTCAAGTAACATAAGGAGAGTCTTTCAAATCAGGGAAATTATTAGAATTGGGCACATTCTACATTATAATAAGAGTTTAGTATTTAGTGACCCAAGTTAGAAGTGAATTTTGTTAAGTAAGCTGCTATTTGATAAACAACATGGTTGTCTAAGACAGAATGTATTCTTCTGATTAATTAACTGTTTTCCCAGATGAGTAGCTGTTTATTCAGATAGATTGATATGCAGGAATTTCCCAAAGAAACTAGAGATGTTATCTATTGGTATACAGTCTATTTTCCAGGGTAAGAATTTCTTGAAACTGGTAGAAAAATCAATGGAATCACTGACTTACTAGTTGATTCAGGTGGCCTCAGTTCTTAGTTTTTGCTGATTAAACTGTGTAGGAGGGGAAGGTCTCAGTTTTCATTCTTCAGCTTGAGTTTATGCTAACTCTTTTCTGTCTCCTTCAGCCATACTGTAACATATACTATGAGGGACTTAGTTCCACTCTGGTCCTTCTTTCAACAGTGTTTTTGAATATGAATATTTCTCTGCATAGAATACTTTTCCTTCCCATCTTTCACATTGTTAAATCCTCTCCACAATTCAGTCATCATTCCCTAGAAGAAGTCTTTCCTGACATCTCTGCCTAGGCCAAATAACTGTATACTGTGCTTTCGTAGTTCTATGAATTTCCCATTTGTAGCACTTACTGTTGTTATCATTGTATTTTGTTCCTTGATTATTTGATTAATAATCCACCAGATAAAACTTCAAGAGGTCAGGTTTCATATTATTTTGGCTCACTGTTAGACTATCATTATCTGTTACATTATCAGTCATATAATAGATACCCAAATATTAATATTTGGATAGATGGATGGATGGATGGATGGAATACAATTCTCTACCTAAAGAATATTTCTTATTTTACCTTCTAATGAAATGATACCCTGAAGAGTTTCCGAGTAAGCATGGTGGGGACTCAGCATCATATAAT
>NW_012145745.1:2675403-2677345 GCF_000956105.1 Propithecus coquereli
ATTTGTTCTTGCTTTTTCAGTTCTTTAAGATGCATCATTAGGCTGTTTATTTAAAATCTTTCTTCTTTTTTGATGTAGGTGTTTATTACCATAAACTTTCCTCAGTATACTTATTTTGTTGTATCTCATAGGTTTTAGTATGTTGTGTTTCAGTTTCATTTGTCTCAAGAAAATTTTTAATTTCCTTCTTAATTTTTCATTGAGTTAATTCAGGAGCATGTTATTTAAGTTTAATGTATTTGTACAATTTTGAAAGTTCCTCTTGTTATTGATTTCTAATTGTTTTCCATCTTGGTCAGAAAAAAATACTTGATACAATTTCAATTATTTTAAATTTTTTGAGACTTGTTTTGTGGCCTTATATGTGGTTTATCCTGGAAAATGTTCCATGTGTTGATGAAAAAAATGTGTATCTGCGGTTATTGAATAAAATGTAAATGTCAGGTTCATTTGTTCTTAAATGTAGTTTAATCCCAATGTTTCTTTGTTGATTTTCTGTCCAGATGACCTGTTCATTTCTAAGAGCGGAGTGTTGAAGTTCCCAAATACCAAGGTATTGGAGTCTATTTCTCCATTTAGAGCTAATAATGTTTGCCTTATCTGGGTGCTTCACTGTTGGATACATATATATTTAGAATTGTTGTATCTTCTTGTTAAATTGATTCCTCTGTCATTATCTTTGCCTCTTTTTACATTTTTTAGCTTAAAGGTCTGTTTGATCTGATATAAGCATAGCTATTCCTGCTCCTTTTTGATTTCCTTTTGCATGGAATATCTTTTTTTTCCCCTTTACTTTAATTCTATATGTGTCTTCACAGGTGAAGTGACTTCTTTGTAGGCAGCATATAGTTGGTTATTGTTTTTTTAAAACCATTCCACTAGTTTATAACTTTCAAGGGAGATTTTATCTAATTACATCCAAAGTTATTATTGAGAGGTGGGGTCTTACTCCTTTCATTTTTTTGTTTTCTGGTTGTTTTGTATATCCTTTCTCCTTTCTTTCTATCTTATTGCTTATCATTGTGGTTTGGTGGTTTTCTGTAGTGATAAGTGATAAGGTTTGGTTCTTTTCTTTCTCCTTTGTGTATCTGCTCTACCAGTGAGTTTTATGGTAGTGATTACCAACCTTTTGCTTCCCAATAATGGGCTCCCTTTAGAACTTCTTGTAAGGCTGACACCACTGCCAGAAAATTCTACAGCCTAGGCTTCTGGGAACCTACAGTTATTACCGATGTTGAATACAGCTAAAAAAAACTACACAGGGACTATACAACTGCACCTATCTGGAAACAGAGTCACCACACCCTTCACAAGCAGCACACTGAAACCCAACTCTCGATGAAACTTTTTTATAGGAATGCTACTCTAGAAAGCTTGGAATATGATGGAAAATGAGGGGAAAATAAAGTCTTTCTCAGATAAGCAAAAACTGAGGAAATTCATTTATATAACATTCTTGAAATGACAAACTTATAGAAATGGAAACAGATTAGTGGCTCCAGGGCTTCGGTATGGGGGTGAGTGTAGCACTAAATGGGCAACAGAAGAAATCCTTCTCATGATGATTTTTTGTTTATTATTTGTTTCTTAGCTGTTTCCATGTCAATAACCTGGTTGTGATTTTGTAGTATGGTTTTGCAAGATTTTATTATTAGATTAAATGGGATTGCCCTGTTTTATTTTTCATTACTATCAATGACAATACAATTATCTCCAAAAAAGTTAAATTCAGAAATAAGCATATTTCTTTAATGTGGATATTACAGATGTTAAGATTCAGTTCACAGATTTGAAGAAAATGCTTATACTCTCTAAATTTGACAAGAACTAATATGCTTTACAAGACATTATTGCAATCAATATAAATAAGCAATCTTTAGAAATATAAGCAAAATATGAACAGATCATTCATATAAGACAATATACAAATGGATAACAAGTA
>NW_012145745.1:2681725-2687023 GCF_000956105.1 Propithecus coquereli
TTAAATAACATTTATTAAGCATCTACTGAGGGCCTAGCACTGAACTAAGTAGTGTAGGATAGAAACAGAACATGAAAGAGATTTTATTTCTTTCATAACTGATTCTAAACTAGAGGAGACAGATAAATAATCAGGTGAAAAAAATAAAGCCAAATGGTAAAATAAACATAATACACATGGACATGAGCAAAACTGACATGCCAATAAAGTAGACAGTTTTATGAAAGATTTGGATGTCAAGGAAAAATTAGAAAGACGACAAGAGACACAAGAGGAGACTTTGTAAGAACAGAGCCTAAAGAGATGCTATAACACATTTGGTTATATTTACTTTAAGTATTTTCTTTCTAGATCAACTTTTTTGAATATAGACTCCTGAGAAGAAAAATTCATTGTCAAGTTTTACCATGCAGTTTATGTGGATGTGCTGACGCTGAGGACTTAATTCATGTAATTAAAGGAGCAGAACACAAAAATGAAGATACACCAAGAGTGCCTTGACATGATGAAACGGTAAGAATTAATCTCATGTTTATGAGAGCCAGACTCATCAGAGACCCAAGTATGAAAATTGGGAAACATTTCTTCATAGTGCCCTTTCATTACTGCACATCTTATGAGAAGTACTAATGGCAGTTTGTTCTGGATTATCTTTTCAAAGATGTTTGTAAAAGGATTAACTTTGGAGGATGTCTACTTCTAGAGTAAAAGACAGGTACGCTTCCTGCCCATTATAAAAATGCAGCCTCTTTTAGCTCAAAGTTTCTTTCCTGTAATGCAACCACTGCATGAGCTAGCATCCCTCTGTTCTTTCCTGCACCATCCCATGGAATGTGGGCCAAGGGAAACTGATGCAAATTTGTGGATGCTCATGTTCCTCCTTGTGCATTGGCCCAGGAACCTTGTGCCTTATTGTGGTATCCATAAAACTTGTTAACTTGCAAGTAATGTAACTTCTCAAACCTTTCACCATTCTTTATAGGTTTGGCAGTGATGACAGGATTCTGACAGAGACATGGCTTTCTGAAAGAGAAAGAATAAGGGCCTCCTGGGCTAATTAACAAGATTTGAAGGAAGACTATTAGAATAAATAGCAAATATGTCAACCAAAGTATATGGTCAATTGGACAAAATAGCCCTCTACATTAGGAATTGGGTAGTGGTTATAGACTAAGTACTGACAAATAGTTTTAGAGACAGCTTCCTGAACAGTGTTCTTGTTGTTTAATACCCTTCGGGCAGGGGACTTCCTTGCCAGTCTGGTGGTCAGCCTTGTTCCCGTCTATTGTAACAACTAATAATAAGATTTATCCTCAGTGTACACAGTGTTCCTCTCCCTTTCAGACAATAGTTACAGAGGCATGAACTTTTGCTAAATGAGAAGTAAATTTCTTAAATGCTATGAACAGACAGTACTTTGCTTTTCTTGGAAGATGAGGGCATGTGGTATGTAACGCTTGTTAAAGGAAGATGGCGAGAGCCTAACCGACTCAGAGCTTAACATCTTCTCGAGTCTACCATGCCAACTTTAGATTCATTCAAAGACAACAATAAAAGGTCTTGTGGTTTTATTGCAGTGAGTTTTAGCTCATTTATGGAAGCTTTGGCCCTCTCTGGGAAATTTCCCTGAGCAAAGGAAAATACTCCTACCCAGTAAGACAGAACCTGATATAAACTTAAGAGATATTATCATATTAAATAAAAATGAGGTAGTTAATACCCTCGATGAAGATGGGCTCCTTTAAAAAATACTGATGCCATGTAAGTCACAAAGGAAGCCTGCATCATACTCATTGGCTGGCCAGTGTGTCCAAATCCTATGGCCCCACATGGAAAGGATCACTGCCGCAGATGCTGCAGCAAGAGCTCCCCAAAGCTGAAATAGAGAGTGTCAGCAATAATGGCTTTATCACTTGATGTTGGGCATTGGGTGGACCAAAAACACTGAAAGTTTGTTTGGTTGAACTATCAACAGCAGCCTTGTTGTTCAAAAAGCAAAAACACAAATGCGTCTGGATTATTGTCGATCCCCCCTTTCTTTCCATGCCCCAATCTCTTATTCCTCTACCACAATCTCCGTAGCTTCAGGTTGAAAGAGGATTAGATATGGTGTTGCGGAATCCTTCTCTTCAAGAGGGACTGAAGCCCATACACACCTATCTGAGCACACAGAGGAACCTTGGGTAATGGAAGAATTCCCATATTTAAGGTCCTGTCCTACAGGGTTCAATGGAGAAAATAAGTGCCTGATTTTAGCTGATGAGGTTTGGCCAGGACTACGAGTGGGGAAGGGAAGAAAACATTACATTACAGGTGGGGCCCTTTGGTGGGGGGATAATTCAATGTACTGTTATTTGTTTTACATCAGAATGTATAGTAAGGAATGATGTGTTATATTCTTATATTAATACTTCTTCATCCCATAGTACCAGATAGGATTCTGTTGGTTGAGTGTAGAGAAATACTGAGACAAACTCTCTTGATATTTGCCACTAGTTGGTGTATCAGGATTTGGTGTGACTACTTCTACCCTCTGATACCTAAAACTTTCACTCCATAGTTGATGTTCTGTCAGTCATCTTCTGAATTTTCTTGGTGAGTCAGAATCCTCTCAGTCATCAGGTCATAACCATGATATTAGCACAAATTTGCCAGCAGTGACGATGGATAAATACTTAAAAATTCAGATATCTACTAACCAAGTAAAGTTTCTAGAACTATATAGGCAGATTTACAATGCTTAATCTCTCTGTAATTCAATGAAATTTGTTATTTCTTTAGATGACTGCCTGGCCAGCAATAAGGGGTAGCACCTTATTGGAGTCGATGGGCATTGGAGACTCATGGTACATGGCTCATTAAGGCATTTTTTTTGATCTTTTACATTGGCTGGCCCACAAAGGACCATCCTTTTAGTGGGGACTAAACTAATGTACTGTTTTGGAACCTGTCCATCTAGTTGTGACATGCTTTTTTTCTCTGTGGTGCCACAACATAAATGACCCCTTTGAGGGTCATAAATGACTGCTATGAGTCTCTGTAATTGATAGTCTTGCTGACTGAAGCTTCAAGTAAAGGGAAGTATCCTCCCTACCAAAGGGACTCCCTAGGGTTTTGAACTTATTGCCTCCCTGATGTGGCTTTCACACGTTCTCCCTTTGAAAGGTTCTGTTAGATTGCTACTAGGCTCTTGTGAAAGCTGAATGCCTAACCAAGGGGAACTTGTGAGTCTCCTGCCTGATATTCCTATGTTAGTGTAGGTCCACATGTACTGAATAACTAACAAGTTTGGAAGAACCCAACCAACTTTATTTGGCTATTGAAAAATGGTATATTAAAAAATATAACCTGCCTATTCCTAACAGCATCTTGGCATTACTTGAAAAAGTGGCATTACTCATCCACTTTGCCACCTAGGATAAAGCTGCTGGCTCATTAGAGCCCTCGATCCATCAAGGCACTCTTAAATGCCTGAATTTGTTTCAGTGATGACCCAGCTAAACTAAAACCCACTGCTGTCATTGGACCAGTGAGGCTGCTCAGCGTTAGAATCAGCCATGCATGCTCAAAAGCAGACATGGACCCTCTGCTTAGTGAGCAGAACTCAAGGCCATTCTCATAGCTCTGGACAATCCCTTGATGAACTTTGTTATATTTTACTGACTCTTGGTCTGCTGTCAATGGTGTAGATGTTTTGTCTGCCACTTTGAAAACTGCAGACTGGCAGATTAGACATGGAATCATGAACTGTGGAAACAAATATTGGGTGATTTTCAACCAGTCTAGGTCACTTGTGTGATACTAAGAGTAAGAGCATGTTCTGTAATAAGTCAAATTGGAAGTAAGCTATTGCTCAAGGCTACACTGCCCAGATTATTACCATTGCTTCCTGAAACCATCAAGACCATCACTGTAGCAGATATAAAACATATTGTATGTTATATCTGGTTATAATGTGAAGGACTGTGTTTTTCTTTTGTCTCTGACTGGGAGTCTTGTGTCCAGGATCCATGGAACTTTAACAGACTAATTTATTCATTTTTAATTAGTGTAAAATCTTAGACCCTTCACACTTCTTGACACCTATAGGTAAGCATTTTAAAATCTGGGATTTTGTGGGCATAATACTTTTCATATGTCATATTTGGATTTTGGAATGTGTGTATATGAATGTGCATGTGCTCAGTCTGTCTCAGTTAATAAAATCTATTTATAAAATTTCATTGTGTGTATGAAAATGCCAAGTTTTAGACTATTCAGAAGAGTAGTTTCCCAAATATGCTTTGTAGAGATAATTCTAATTGAAGTGTTTCTCCAAGTAAAGCTCTTGCATGAACAGATGCTGCATCTTTAACATTACTATTGTTTTTAAAACCAAAATATTTCAATTACCTAGTATTCACATCAGTAACAAGTAGTTATAGGTTAGAAATGTTATTATGAAATAGAGAGCACTGTGATTTTATTATCATCTTTCAGATACTTATTTCTAGAAATTATCAATTTAGTAATTTTATGCACTAAATTCATTTTTTATCAAAAAAAAATTTCCCTGCAATATTGTAAGTGAATTAGTGAAAGTAAATATTGAATTCCCAGAATGGGTGGTAGGATCTGAAAAGCTAATATTTAAATTATTATTAAGATCTTGAAGAGTTTTTCCCAAAGTTGTAATTTTTTTTCCATGAGAAAATAGATTTATTAGATCCACTTCCATGCAAGCTAATGCATTACATTCCACCAGAACAAATGATAACCGTGGGCTGGTTTTCATTGCCACAGAAAGCAGATGTAAATTTCAAAGTTAGCTCTTTTGGATTGTTTCCTACATATACAGTACCAACTGAAAAATCACTGCCATCATTAAGAATGGGAAGAAAAACATTTCCTCAACATTTGGTAGGGCTTCTTTATCAGTAACTACAGTCATGGATAAGGGAATGAATGTTTTGCAGACACAAATACTATTTTCTTCCTGCAAGAGGATATGAATTGCCCTATACCATCATCTGTTTTGAGATTCAATGTCAAAGAAAGCATTTGCCAGAAAGGCTTCGCCCAACAGGATTTTATGAGAAGAAACTATCCTTTGACTTCTTATTCTTTAAGTGTTGGCAATCATTTTATATTTTGGCCTGTTTGTTTGCTGTCCCAGGAGTTTACATAGAAAAGTATTTTCACACATACAGTGACTCTAGCATTGCTAATTAAAAAGTGTTTCTGACGTTTTTTGTTGCCTTGTTGTTTTTTAGCAGCCATTGCATAACGTTGGGCATTATAATGAAATTCTTTCTAGAG
>NW_012145745.1:2687809-2688860 GCF_000956105.1 Propithecus coquereli
TAAAGTTGTACTAATGGATCTTCTCTTTCAGAATAATTGCAGAATCAGTTATGAGCTTCACAGAAGAAATCAGAGTGATTATGCTTCAATTAAAGAAAAGAAAACCTCATAATCAAGTGATGTTGGACTTCCCAGCCTCCAGAACTGTGAACAATAAATTTCTACTGCTTATACATTACTCAGTCTAAGGTATTTGATTACAGCAGCCCAAACAGACTAAGACAGTAATTGGCACTGATAAGTGAGTTGTTTCTATAACAAGTATCTAAAAAATAAATAAGCAGCTTTGGAACTGGGTAAAGGATAGAAGGCTGGAAGAGTTTTGAACTGCATTCTGGAAAAAGCCTGTATTGTTGTGAATGGACTGTGAAGAGTGATTCTGGTGAAGGTTCAGAAGAAGAGAGCTGTGGTGAAAGCCTCAATATGCTTAGAGATTATTTAAGAGGTCATTAACAAAATGCTCATAAAAACATAAAAAGTAAAGGGCATTCTGATAAGGTCTCAGACAAAAATCAGGAACATGTCATTGGAAACTGGAGAAAATGTCATCCTCGTTATAAAGTGGTAAATAACTTGGCTGAATTGTGTTTGTGTCTTAGTGCTTTGTGCAAAGCAGAACTTCTGAGAGATAGAATATTTGGTGAAAGAAATACCTAAGCAAATTGTTGAGGGTGTGGCATGGCTTCTCTTGATTGCTTATAGTAAAATGTGAGAAGACAGAAATGATTAAAGACAAAATTTATAATCAAAAGGGAAGTAGAACTTAAAGATTTGGGAAAAATCTCAAATTGGCCATCTTACAAATAATGAAAAAACATGTTCAAAAGAGAATACCAATTGTATGGCCAAGAAAACATTTGATAGAACATCTGACAGAAGGAATTCAGATGCTATTCATAATGACAATGGAAGAAGGAAACTGAAGGCATTTTGAAGATCTGTGTGGCCTCCCTGCACAGGACCTGACTGCCAGGGCCTTAAGGAGAGAACAATGTCAAGGTTGTGTTTCAATCCATGACACTAGTATGTTGATACATGTTGTGCTGTCCAT
>NW_012145745.1:2690530-2701391 GCF_000956105.1 Propithecus coquereli
TTCTTAGAAAAACCAGGAGGGGGCACAAGTTTTGAAACAGAAAAAAACATTGTCCTGATTAGGATTGGGTGAAGCTATCGGATTAGGATGGAAGGAACATGATACTTTCCATTGGGTTAGCTACGTGGCTAGTACTGAGTTAGGACATAGATTTTGTTCTAAAACATAAAACCAACAAACATTCTGTTGGAAACTATACTTTACATTTAGATAAAATAATGACTGTTTTAATCCATTCAGGCTTCTATCACAACATACTTCAGTCTAGGTAATTTATTAACAAGAGAAATGTATTGCTCACAGTTCTGGAAAGTGGAATTCCAAGATCAAGACAGTAGCAGATTAGGTGTCTGATGAATTATTGTTTTCTGCTTTATAGATGGCATCTTGTTGCTACATCCTCACATGGCAAAAGGGGCAAAACAACTCCCTTCAACCTTTTACGGACACACTGAGTATTAGTGTCCAACATATAAATTTTAGGGGCCATAAACATTCAGAAAATAGCAATGGCCCACAGACAAATCTAGCAAAAATAAAAATAAATAAAATAATCCACTGTTATGTTTGTAAAAAATGGAAAATGAATGCCTTAAAGTAAAGCAGACCTTCTTAAATTTTAGCGGGTATCAGATTCACTGGCAGTCTTGTTAAAAAACATTACTGAGTATCACTCGCAGAGTTTCTGATTAGTTCTGGGGCAGGACTGAGAATTTGCATTTCTAGTAGGTTTCCGGATAATATTGATTATGCTGCTTATCTGGGGCTCACTCTTTGAGATTCACTGAGGTATAAGAATTATTTTGCCTGTGTCCCTATTACCACTTGAAATAGTCATATTATATTTTTGATGTCTGATGGCATTTGGATTGTCTTCCCATTACTTAAAGAAAACAGGATAGAGAAAAATTACTAAGAGTTAATAATAACCATTCCAGGAGAGAAACTTCCAATGCAAACAAGGACAATATCTGAAAAGTTATTACAGGTCAGTTTGAAGAGAGAGAAGTTACTTTAGACCAGAGGAGGATTGTCTCTCCTTTCTGAACTAGAGATCAAGACTTGGTCTGAACTAACGTATAACACAAGAGAGAGATAAAAGAGGACAGAATACTGTGGAATTGTTTGGAAACTTTACCTACCCACTCAGGGTACCCATATGAAATTGCCTTCCTGGTCTGAAACAATACCAGACAGAATTGAGGGGAAAAAAATAAAGCCTTTAAGTCTATAAATGGCGAGACAAATCAATCTGAAGTCAAGGCTTCAGCTCCTTCAGAGAAGGGAATCTGTATGTAAACATATCTGTGTCTAGATTTTTCCCCTTTTTAATAAACTTACTTTGGAATGTTTGTCCACTTTAAGCCAAGATATCTGAAGAAAGAAAGTGCCTTTAGAAACTAACTATGGTACCAGCTATAAAATCCATTTGCCAAGAAGAAAAGAGACTTGGTGAAGCTGTGGTATTTTATTCTGGTAAAACTTGGAAACCTGGACAACTATAGCCATCTAGGATAGCTCTTCTCTTCACACATGACAATTCATAGTGAAAATAAGCTAGAAAACTAAACATCTTATTAGATGTAGCAAGGGATGAATATTCCAAATACCATTTTGTACACATGTATAAAAGAAGATACAAATTTTTACTAATTGCTATAATAACATCATGGCATTTTTAAGCCTTTAGATAATTTGAAGGAGAAAATGTTTCCTCAGAAATAATTTCAATCATCATTTGTACAAGTGTTTTTCCACAAAAAGAGACTTCTGGTAAAAGGGCACAAAAGAAAATCAAGAAAGATAGCTTCGTTAAATGTCAGTGATACGTGTCTGTTATTCTTCTGCTTTGCGTGCTAATAAACTACAAACCAGTTGCTCTAGAAACAGGATTGCTGTTAGCACTGTGGAGAAATTAATGCACTGCAGGGAATTTCTACAAGAAAAAAGTGTTTTTAAGAATTTGGAGTCATCCAAGCCACCCAGAGCGAGTGTTTTCTGGCACCTGAGGTGTTATGATTGCTATGGTCCTGTCACATGATGCTATTTTCTCAAGTAAATGTAGTTTTTAAATGCCATAAAGAACTTCGCTCAAATGCTTCAGCTACAAGCCAAGGCTTTTTTTTTCTTTCCCAGCTTGAGTGAGAGAGCATCTGCCATTAAAATAGTAGTAGTAGTAATAATAATAATAATAATACTACAATAAAATCTTTCCTCAACCTCAAAATTAATTTGACAAAAATGCCAATTATAGCCATAAAAATAATATTAAGGGCTATAAAAATATATATCACAATTAACAAAAGAGGTACTAACGTTTTCCATAAAGTCAATTTTACCATAAGATTGGTATTTGGTAGATAGAGGGCAAAAGAGGTAGTGAATAGTTTCTTCCCCATATTCTACCTACTGCCCCTTGAAGTAGTATGAGAGGGGGCAGAGAGTGAGTAGAATGCAAAAAGAAGAGGATTTGGAATGAGTTTTTAATTCATTGGTTGGTGAAATCAAAGGCTTTCAAAGAATAATGTTTTCTAGTTATTTGTCAGACATCAATGGCAGGCAGGAGGTGGAGGCAGTAGGGACACAGAGCAGTAACACTTAAAAACTGTAGATAGCCTAGGCAAAGAAGTTAAGAAGAAGACCCAACGCCAATCACAGCAACAACAAAAATAAATAAATGGGACTCTATTAAATTAAAAAGCTTCTGCACAGTCAAGGAAATAATCAACAGAGCAAACAGACAACCTTACAGAATGGCAGAAAATATTTGCAACCTATATATCGAATAAAGGACTAATAACCAGAATCTACAAAGAACTCAAGCAAATGAGCAAGAAAAAGAAATCAAACCACCCCATTAAAAAGTGGGCAAAAGACATGAACAGAAGCTTCTCAAAAGAACATAGACAAATGGCCAATAAACATATGAAAAAATGCTCAGTGTCAATAATCATCAGGGAAATGCAAATTAAAACCACACTGAGATATCACCTTACCCCTATTAGAATGGCTTTTATCAAAAAGTCTAAAAACAATTGCTGGTGTGGATGCAGAGAGAAAGGAGTGCTTACATACTGCTGGTGACACTGCAAATTAGTACAACCTCTGTGGGAAACAGTATGCAGATTCCTCAAAGAACTAAAAGTAGACCTACCATTTGATCTAGCAATTCCACTACTGGGTATTTACCTAAGGGAAAAGCAGTCATTTTATCAAAAGAAGTCATTTATCTGCACTCAAATGTTTATTGCAGCAGAGTTCACAATTGCAAAGATGAAGAATCAACCCAAGTGTCCATCAATTCATGAGTGGATTAACAAAATATGTTATATGTATATCATGGACTACTATTCAGCTATGAAGAAGGATGACTTAATGCCTTTTGTAACAATATGGATGGAACTGGAGACCATTACCCTAAGTGAAGTATCTAAAGAATGGAAAAAAACACCACATGTACTCACTATTAAATTTGAACTAATGCATGAGCACACCTGTGCATGGAATTATAACTCAATGGAAAACAAGCAGAGGGGAGGGGAAAGGAGGGGTTAGGTGAAAACCTACCTGACGGGTACAATGAACACTACCTGGGAGACAGGCACACTTTATAACCCTGACTCGAGCATTACAAAAGCATTCCTTATAGCCAAACACATGTGTACCCCTGTAATACTTTGAATTAAAAAAATAGAGATAGAGATGAGAGAGATAGAGATTTTATATATCAACATTTTACAAATACATAAATATAAGTATATATAGATATAGATTATTTTTCCCAAGTGGGTGTATATGTTGTTTGCTCTTCTTAGAATACTAAAAGTAGAAGGATTTGAGAAATAACAGAAATAAAAGTGGGAAAAAAAGATGTTTGTTAAAATATATATCTTTATGCACTACAAGACTCCAGAAGTGTTCTTGACAGTGTCTTATTTATATAAAATCATGATTCTCAGAATTCCACAATAAATTATACAATATTAATGTGTGTGCTGACCAAGTTTGAAGCAGATAAATAGAAGCATAGGTTTGTATATAATTTTATGTTATTCTATGTGCTCTCAATAGCCAGAAAAACTTTCTAGTTAGAACAATATACGTTTTACACAAATGGTTTAAATGATCTTGATAAAATATAGTTCTATGTTAGAACATAATGTTCTAACAAATTTCTAAGCCCTCATGAGTTATCTTACAACCCCGACAATTGCATACAAGGCCATTTCTCATGGCAAATTTTATGTCCTGTTAGAGAGGAGCCTGAGACTGTCACTGTAGGTGTTAATGCTAAACACTCAGGGGGAGATGTAAGCTATCTACTTTGGTTGACTGACCTAAGGAGAAAACCTTGGAACTAAGCCGGCTTGGTTTGTATGCTTTAGTGAAATGCTTTCGATAACTTGTTCAGCTCTGAAGCTGTTCCTCCACACACAAACTCATGGTTTGTTGTAACTCTTAGGCTAGAGAAGCAATTCCTGTGGCTTCTCAGAAGGATGATCTCTTAAACTTTAAATCTGGAATAACTGGACACGTCTGACATCTGTGCAGTACATGGAGGGAGCTGTTAAAGATATGAAGATCGCAGCTGTGCTTATTTTGGAAGACCCACAGTGCACGAATTTTGTACTTAGATTAAAATGTATGGCTGCAATTTCTAAGTAGGCAACTAATGATGGGCTGTCATTGGAGCACATGGGCATCTGTAAAATGGAATAGTTGAAGAGCGTGTCAATGAAAATTAGTCTATACCTATGCTTAAACAAACAATTTATATCGCCCCAGGATCTAAGTCCTAGTTGTTATCTTCATCAGTTGACTTGAAGGCAGAATGCTTTCTCCCTTTTTCCTTTTTAACTTTCCTATTTATATATGGAAAACAAAATGGAAGAAAACGAGTGAAAAAAAGACGATAATTTTTTGGCCACCTCTAAATAAAACTTAAAATCTTGAGTTTAGAAAATACTATTTTGTTTCACACAAAATTATGGTTTTAAAAATTATGTTCATGTTTTCAAATTAGAAATATTAAATGGACAGTTATTGGTTCCATGTGCTATGCCAGTGAAAGGCCTAAACATTGAGGTAATTATCATTTTGTGTTATATTTAAATAACTGATCACATACTTCTAGCCCCGGATGTGTGATTTTTATATTATTTTCAAAGAACATGTTTAATAAAATAAAGCATTTTTTGAAAGAATAGTTTTAGGCTGTTTCATTCTCTATCAGCAGTCTGTAATATGAATAGCTTGGTGAATTTCCTGGACTACTATTGTTCTTAAATAGTCGGAGAACTGAGGATATGAACAAATGGACAATTTATGTATTGCTCCTTAATATGTTCTTTCTTTACTGCTTCAGTAAACCCAGAGCTGTGAAAACATATTTAAGAATGTTTTTCACAATAAAAGCAAAACTCCCAAACAAGGAACAAAACAAAAGAGTTCAGAAAAAAAGAAAAAATCTTGGAAACATTACAAAAAATAAGAATAGTATGGCTTATTTAAACTATATTTTTAGCAAGATAGAAAATATAAATCAGGAACTGTAGTTTTAAGATGTTTATAAAAATATAATATTTTCAATGATCCAGATTATTTTAGCTTAATGATTAATGATACATTGCTTAAGATGAAACTGCTTGGGGCTAGTTTCCTGGAAAGGTCCACTCTGCACTTATTTTGCTTGTGTATGTGTGTGGGTGTATGTGAGAGAGAGAGAGAAACTCCAATTCACCAAAAGACAGGGTAGGGAGTAATATTGGGAAGGAAAGATGGAAGGAAGAGAGAAAAAGAGGGGAAAGCTCTCCTTATTTCAGAAAAGTAAAGTAAAGCTCAGAAGATTACTTGTGTTTGCAAGTTGCTTTAAGATAAATAGAAGAAGGGCTCTATATTATTCAACATTTAATGGAAGCTAAAATATATTTTACTAAACACTGCTCTCCTGAGTAACAAAAACAAAATAAAAAAATTAAATTTAATGCATCTGTTTCTGGTTATTTACAGTTAAATCATTTAAATATTGCTTTCTTAGTATTTGTTATGTATTTATTATGCAAAATCATTTTCCACAATTTCAATAATCATTTTTAGCTGCATTTTTTTTTTATTAAACTAAGACCAATTTTCCTAGTACAAATGAATTTAAACAAAAGATTTGATTTTTGTTAGAAACTTATCCAGATGGGAATTTTGAAATAAAGCTCATGGTTTTTCCTACTTTGGGATAAAACATGAATTAGGCAAAAAAAGAAAAAAAAAGAAGAAGAAAATGACCGGCAAATAAATAGATAATTGAACTTTGTTTATCATTCCATTCACAGATTTTGAGACTGCCAGAATATAATATTGGCTTGAAAGATAGGGTGTTGGTTAAATTGAATCCAAACAATCCAAGATTTAGAAAAATAATAACATTAGTTGAAAAACAAGTTACTGCAGACTCTACTCAAGTCTTATTGCCACCATTTTGTATTTATGCATGTTTACACTACATGAAATAATGATGGTAAGTTGAACTGCATTACTGTAGCCCTATGTCTGTCCCTTAAACAATTTTCATTGATAGGTAATCAATATAACCAAATATGTCAGCTAAAAATAGTTTAAATTATAGTTTAAATTAACATAAAATAGTTTCAATTTGAAAAGACTTTTCATTGTAATATCATTTCATTATAACTTCATATCACCAGACACAATCTATGGACCCATTATTTTGTGTTACCATGTTTGAAACCCATACATAATTAATATCTACCTATCCATTATATTTGAGTGGTTAAAACTAAATATCATCTGGATATTATTACATCTTTGACACATTTCTCTTCCAGCAATACAGAATTTCAAAATAATATATCACATTGACATCATTTTCACCCATCAGATTGGCAAGTAATTTAAAGATTTCTAACATTCTGCACAGAAGATGAGAGGAACTGGGCACTGAGATACTCCTGGTCAGTGTAAAGTTTGCTGACAATCTTTCCTGGGAATAATTTGTCAGTGTACATTAAATGAGAATTTTGCACAGATATCTGGTTTACAGGAATTACATCACAGTAAAGATGTTCACAGCAGCACTGCTAGTAAGAGCACAGCCGTGGATGCAGCTTACTTTTCCATCAGTAAGGGAATAGCTACGATATGACAGATCCCTAGAAGTGAATACAGTGCAGCCATGAAAAAGAAAGAAAAGATATATACTGAATGCTATGGAAAAAGGTACACTATATGTATAATTATTAAGAGAAATATGAGATGACAAATACTGTGTAGAAAACCATTCTATTTTTGTATAAATAATAACAATACATTTATCCATATCAGTAAGAAAGATGCCTGGGAGAACATGCAACAAACTAAGGTGGGCGGGTGGAAAGTAGACATCGAAAGGGTTTGACTCTTTGCTTTTTATGTTTATGCCTACGTATCTTAGGAGTAAAATTAGTTTTTTCGACATGGATTTTTTTGCTCTTTTCCCAAAAGAATAAAACCCTAAAAGAAAAAAAAATGTAAAATAACACTTCCTAATAAAGACACAGGACTAGAAAATGCTGCTAATATCCACTTTTTGAAACCGGCACTTAATTCCCCTTGGTCAGCATTTTTATCTTTTCCCGAACACTCCTCTCTGTCCAAAATAAATATTTCTACTGTGCCACAAAACAAATTATTCAGCCTTAAAACTGCAGAGCCTTTGCCATATAGTAAATTCCACTAAGCCACTGCAAAACTCCGTATCCAATTGAGAAAACGTTTATGTTTGACCAGTGGGAATGATGATAAATTGTTTATGTTCCTCTTTTTCTTCTGTGGAAATGTTTTCATTAAGTCTGAATGCTCTCTAATGATTAAGGCAGGATAGTTTGCGAAAAGTAACTACTGTTATTGAATCACTAAAAACAGAACACATTAAGATAGTGTCATGCCAGATAAGGAAAAATGGCAATGCTGTCTGCTCCTGGGCTCCTGGGCTTCCCATTCTCTGACTGCGCAAAGTCGGAGTGAATCATCTTTCTCACTGACAAGTGACTTTCTTCCTCTTTTTCAAGAAAATCTGTTAAACTCTGTTGTTGAGTATTTGCTTAGTGTTATAAACGTGTGCTCGCATGAGTGCGTGTTGTAACATTACTATTCACAAGGAACTGCAAGGATTAAATAAGTGTCTGAAAAATATGTACTTTTTGCCTGGCTCAATGCTGTCCCCTTTTAAATTAATTAAAATAATTTAATTGCAGCAAACAATTCTATAAATTTCACATCTTGCATAGATTCATCAAAGTTTTCTAACAATTTAAAATATTAAACATTATTAAGTAGGTATATAGTTGTGTATTCTGCTTTTTGAGTTAATGTGTTTCAATATAAGTGTAGCTAAATAGTATTACATCAAGAAAATCTGTTATTATATACTTAATCACAACCAACCCTTCAACATTTGGTGTACTTCAATTTTTGATATTTTTTGTGATGCTGTGATAACTACATTGTTATAGCTGGATTTTCCCAATTTTAATTTATTGCCTTTGCAGACATTCCTGAAAATAAAATTTTGTTGAACAATATGACTTGAGATGTATGACTAAATTTTTTTCAAATTTTGTCATGCATATTTAGCAAAATATTTATAATGTTGTCAATCAGGTCTTATAAATTTGAAGATAATCTTGAATATTTATATAAACAATGGAATAAATAGCAATATTAAGTAACCAGTCTTGATCAATTTAAATTTGTTTTATATTTTTAGCAAGGCATATGTATTTTTTTTTCACAACAGCTTTGAGTTCCTGTCTACCTGGTTGATGAAAAATTCTGTTTAGTTTTATTTTAAGGACATTCTCCTTTCCTAGCTCTCTGTAATTTTACAGTCCAGTAATTTAGAGTAAGTATCTCTGGTCTTCAGTCCTTTAGGGTCTCTACCGAAATGTTCATTGTCTGTGTAAACTTCATCCATCCTGATTTGCTAAATCCAGCTACTCATACTTCTACTTAAGTTTCTAAGTCCACCACATTTAGAGTTAAGCCCCTCTAATATCTGCAAGCCTTCGCCAGCTGAGCCCAGCTATCTTATGAAATACTGAATTTTGCTACATTACTGTATCAGGGATCCTCGAGACTTCCCTTAAAGGTAATTATTCACTAAAAGGACTCACAGGACTCAGAAAACCATTATACTTACAGTCACGATGTATTATGCAAAGAAATGATACAGATTAAAATTAGCAGAGGTAAAAGCACGTAGGGCAGAGTCCCCCAGGGGACCAGGCCAGGCTCAAGCTTCCTCATGTCTTCTCCTACTAGAAACTTAAAGACAGTGCTTAATTCTCCCAACAGTGAAGTGCGACAACACTTACAAAGCCTTGCCAACCAGAAAAGCAACTCTGAGCCTTGGTGTCCAGGGTTTTCCCCGGGCTTGGTTAGCTAGGCACGGCTGAACACCTGCATGAGTGAGTGACCTCAGTCAGAGTAACCCCTCTTTACTCTGCACAATGCAGGGAATCTGAGGCTTTCAGAAACAACGAACGAACAAACAATCAAAATGACTCCCATGTCCTCTTTTAGAGGATCAGGAAAAAAAACACCTCTACTTCTTTCCAGATATATTTAGAAGAAAAAATATAATTTTTTGTCAGGCTGTTCTGCTACAGATGCAATATATTCTCAGAGCCATCATTACTGTTTTAAAATGCTAAGTTATGAAGGTAATTTTTTGCACAGCAAGGGTGACCAGAACGGTTAGGTTTATTGTCCTCCTTCCCCCACAGAAGACAATGCTCCTGCAATTATATACTCTCTATCCTAGGCAAATATTTCTTTTGCATTGAATTATTCTTGACAGTATCACACATTCTGAAATACGTCGCATTTTAGAGCAAAGAAACAAGTAAAAACTCTCCCTGGATTCTTGTTACCCTCTCCAGGTAGCACTCTTTGTTTTTGCTACTCATCATAAAGAGTAAATAAAGGACAGAATGCCCTAAATGATTTATTCAAATATCTTTCTTCACTTTCTTCCCTCACTTTTAAAACAAGGTTTTATCCCACCTTCAACTGAAATCACTTTTCTCAATGTCCCAAGTGACTTTTAACAGCAAAAGGCAATGGTCAGTTATCTGTGTATTATTTGATCTATTATAAGGAATTTACATTGTCCATTATTCTCTTTTTAACAAGTATATTTTTTTACTTTTAATAGGTATACATGCATACTGTAAACATTCCTAAAGAGAGAAAAGGATATGCAGTAATATACCTCTTAATGCAACCCTCTGTTCCTCAACCAGAGTTCCCTTTGAAGAGATAGTCACAGTTAGTTTCTGATGTAATCTTCTAGAGATGATCTGTGCACATATAAGCATCTACCTCTTTACTTTTTACACAAATTTTAATAAATTATACACACTACTCTGTATCTTGTTTTTTCCTAAATATGTATCTTGGAAATCACACAAAGAATAATCATTTATTGTAATGGCTGCATGGAATTCTATTTATGAATATACCAATTATACTGGCTCCAGTTAAACAATATTTACATTGTTTTCTATATTTTGTGATTATAAGTACAGCTGCAAAACAAATATCCTTGCATACAGTTTTTCTCATGTTCAAGCACATACGTAGGATAAATTCCTAGAAGTAAAACTATTGGGTCCAAGGGTATATATACTTACTTTTGACAGTTTATAAATTTTCATCCATAGTGACTGTAATTTATTATATCATCAATAATGTATGAAAATACCTATTTTTTCTAAAACTTCAACACTTTTTTTTACCTTTTCAGGATTTATGATTGGAAAATAAAGTGTCATTATGGTTTTATAAATAAACAATTTACATAATTAAT
>NW_012145745.1:2702356-2710327 GCF_000956105.1 Propithecus coquereli
ATAAAAGTATTCAAATTGAAAGAAACTTTAATATTCTTATGTTTTAATTTTCCCCCTTCTTACATATTCCCAATTTTTTAGAATAATTTTTGAGTGAGATACCCCCGAAAACATTATCTCAATGGCCTTTATTTAAAATTTACTTCCCACTGATTTACATTAAATTTCTATTAAATTTTAAATTACCATATATGCTTCTCTTTATGAATTATATGCTAATTACCCTGATATGTCTATATACACACCATCACAATTGTGATGATTGCAATTTCGTCATATATTTTAACATCTGAAAGAACTAGTTCATGACTTTATTTTTTTTTCAGAATATTATGAGGGTATAAATACTTTGGTTACATATATTGCCTTTGCACTGCCTGACTCAGAGCTACAAGCATGTCCATCACCCAGACACTGTGCACCGCACCCATTAGGTGTGAATTTACCCATCCCATCCTCCACCCTCCCACCTGCCCAACACCTGATGAATGTTACTTCCATATATGCACATCAGTGTTGATCAATTAGTACCAATTTAATGGTGAGTACATGTGGTGCTTGTTTTTCCATTCTTGTGATAGTTCACTTCAAAGAATGGGCTCCAACTCCACTGAGGATAATACAAGAGGTATTAGTTCACCATTGATTTTATGGGTAAGTAGTACTCCATGGTATACATATACGTTTTATTAATCCACTCATGTATCGATGGGCACTTGGATTGTTTCCATATCTTTGCAATTGTGAATTGTGTTGCTATAAACATTCTATTGCAGATGTCTTTATTATAGAATGTCTTTTTTTCCTTTGGGTAAATACCCAGTAGTGGGATTGCTGGATCAAATGGTAGTTCTACTTTTAGTTCTTTGAGGTAACTCCATACTACTTTCCACAGAGGTTGTACTAATTTGCAGTCCCATCAGCAGTGTACGAGTGTTCCAATATCTCCGTATTCATGCCAACATTTGTTGTTTTGGGACTTTTTGATAAAAGCCATTCTCACTGGAGTTAAGTGACATCTCATTGTGGTTTTGATTTGCATTTCCCTGATGATTAGAGATGTTGAGCATGTTTCCATATGTTCATTGTCCATTAGTCTATCTTCTTTTGAAATGTTTCTGTTCATTTCCTTTGCTCACTTTTTAATGGGGTTGAGTTTTTATTGTTAATTTTCCTGAGTTCTATACAGATTCTAGTTATCAGCCCATCATTGGATGTGTAGCATGCAAATATTTTCTCTCATTCTGTAAGTTGTCTGTTTGCTCTCGTGATAGTTTCCTTGGCTGTGCAGAGGCTTCTTAATTTGATCAGGTCCCGTTTATTTATTTTGGTTGTTGCTGTGATTGCTTTTGAGGTCTTCTTCATAAATTCTTTGCCTAGGCCAATGTCCGCAACAGTTTTTTCAACATTTTCTTCTAAAATTTGTATGGTTTCATGCCTTAGGTCTAAGTCCGTTATCCATTGTGAATTGATTTTTGTGAAAGGTGAGAGGTGTGGATCCTGTTTCAGTGTTCTACATGTGGCTATCCAATTTTCCCAGCACCATTTATTGAATAGGGATTTTTTTGTCCTAGTATATGTTTTTGCCTGCTTTGTCAAAGATTAAATGGGTATATGAGGATGGTTTTATATCTGGGTTCTCAGTCTTGTTCCATTGGTCTATGTCTCTGTTCTTGTACCAGTACCATGCTGTTTTGGTTACTATAGCCTTGTAGTATAGCTTGAAGTCTGGTAAATTGATGCCCCCACTCCCAATTTGTTCATTTTGCTTAAAGTTGCTTTGGCTATAATAATATAATAAATAGGCAAAAGAATTGAATAAGCATTTCTTCAAAGATTATAGTCATTAAACACATAAAATTTTTCAATATTATTGGCCATCAGGGAAATGCAAATCCAAACCATAATGTAATATCACTGTACACCCAACTAGAATGATTATAATTAAAATCACAAATTCATTAGGAAGAATGTGGAGAATTTGGAACCTTCGCATATTGCTGTTAAAGAATGTGCTCAATATCACTAATCATCAGGGAAATGCAAATTAAAGCCACAATGAGATATCACCTTATCCCTGTCAGAATGGGTATTCTTAGAAAGTCCAAAACCAAGAGATGCTGGCATGGATCCAGAGAGAAAGGAATGCTTATACACTGTTGGTGGGACTGCAAATTAGTGCAATTTCTATGGAAAACATTATAGATATTTCTCAAAGAACTAAAAGTGTATCTACCATTTAATCCAGCAATCCCTGATCCTGAGATACTACTGTGGATTGTACTATCTACACAAAGGAGAAGAAGTCATTTTATCAAAAAAGACACCTGCACTTGAATGTTTATTGCAGCACAATTCACAAGGGCAGGGGTCAAATCTTATCTAACAGGTACAATGAACACTATTTGGGTGATGGGCACACTTATAGCCATGACTTAAGCATTATAAAAGCTATCCATGTAACAAAAACTTTTGTACCCCCTTAATATTTTGAAATGAAAAAAAAAGAACATAAACTGATTTAGCCACTTTGGACGTAATAAGGCAGTTCTTCAAAGTTTAAACTTGGAGTTACCCTATGACCCAGAAATTTCACTATTAGGTATATAATGAAGAGAAGTAAAACCACATATCCACACAAAAACTGGTACAAAGAAGTTCATAACAACATTACTGATAATAGCCCAAAAGTGGAAATGACCAAAATGTCCATCAACTGACAAATAGAAAAATAAAGTGCCATATATCCATACAATGGAATGTATTAATATTTGGCAATAGAAAAAAATGAAGTATTGATACATAATACAATACAAACACACCTGGAAAAAATCATGCTGAGTGAAAGAAGCCAGTCACAAAAGGCCATATATTGTATGATTTCATTTATAAAACAAAAAAAAATCAACAGAATAGGGATATCCAAAGAGACAGAAAGTAGATTAGTGTTTTCCTAGGACTGGGAGTGTTAGGAGAGAAATAAGAGTGAATGTTAATGGGTATGGGGTTTGTTCAGGGATGATGACAAAATTCTAAAATTGATTGCAGTGTTGGTTGCATAACTCTGAGGATATGATAAAACCACTGAATTTTACACTTTAAATGTATGAATTGTATGGTGTGTGAATATGTGAATGATATCGCTACAGAAATGATATATTTTTTTATGAAAGGGTAATCATAGACCTCAAGAGGTTTACAGTCAATTGAAAATATAAATGTATTCAATATTTATGGGACCAATCAAAATGTGGTAAGAGCAATGAAACATATGAACACACTGAAAACTCTTTTGCTAATTCAGTCACGGAGGTGTTTTCCTTGGGGGAAACAGATCAGGATTAATATAAAAGGTAGAATTTGAGCTGTAAAGTGATATCTATAGGTATTAAAGGTACACTGTGAGCAAATAATATAAAATGAAAAGTGGAAAAGATATAGCATATTCTAGAATGGAGAAGAATGTACAGGAAAGGATTAGGTTTGAAAAATGCAACTTCCAAAGAAAGAAGGAAGTTAAATCATGGCAGGCCTAAGTTTGTTCAATAGTCCGTAGCTTGAGAAAGCTTTTCAAATACAGTCAAGTATAAAAATGACTATCTCAGTTGATTGCAGTTTCTTAGTAATAGAAATTTCTGTTTTCAACAATGGTTGTAAGACACTTTGATCTTTAAAGGCATACAATTTCTCAAGGTTGACTTAGTTGTAAAGCTTATATTTATTTATTCTCAACCAATACTACTTTGAAACATGACAAAGCTGTTCATCTTTTGTGGTCAATGAGAAGAAACTTTTGGGAGTAGTCTAAATCAGTGGTCTCCAACCTTTTTGGCACCAAGAACCAGTTTTCATGGAAGACAATTTTTCCATGGACTAGGGTTGGGGGGATGGTTTTGGGATGATTCAAGTGCATTACATTTATTGCATACTTTATTTCTATTATTATTACATTGTAATATATAATGAAATAATTATACAACTCACCATAATGTAGAATCAGTGGGAGCCCTGAGCTTATTTTCCTGCAACTAATGCCACCACTGATCTGACAGGAGGCGGAGCTGAGGCAGTGATGCAAGTGATGGGGAGCGGCTGTAAATACATATGAAGCTTTGCTCGCTCACCTGCCGCTCACCTCCTGCTGTGCTGCCAGGTTCCTAACAGGCCACAGACCGATACCAGGGTTGGGGACTGCAGGTCTAGATGACACATAAAAAACTGACAGACAACAACTAATATATTTATTTGCATTCTCCATTGGATTTAGGGAATCTCAATTATCTAAATTAAATCAAGTAAATTAAGTACTGTCATAGAAAGTTCAGAGATTTTGATTATTTCCAAGATTTTTACTTAATATCAGTTTCATGATTTTAGAAAACTAAAAGTTCTAAACATTCTATTCAAGGAAGCTTGGATTTTTTATTTTTGAAACTAAGGAACTATCACTTTAAGGTAATATCACCCTCCTATATCAACAAGAAAATTCAACTATAGCAAAAATGTACAGTATGAATTTCCCCAATTCAATGCCACACACTCTCCAGACTTAGTCTTATAATTTAAATATTTAACTTCAGTATGTAAATATTACATTTTAATAGAAATATTGTTGTCCTTATTTATTACATGAACTTACTATTGATTGCAATATTTTGTGGTTATAAGTGTGTTTTAAAGAAGAATAACCATAGAACTAAAAGTTACTTTAGAGATATCTACCACAGCCTGTTATTTTATAGATGAAATTGAGTCCAAGAGAGATTTTGAGGGATCCTTGAGCTTACTATAATCTAGTGCCAATGCTGTGAATACAACACAAACATCTTTTTTTTTTTCTTCTTGAGACAGAATCTCGCTCTGTCACTTCTGGTACAGTGCAGTCAAGTTGTCGTATCTCACAGCAACCTCGAACTGCTGGGCTCAACCAATCCTCCTGCCTCAGCCTCCCAAGTAGCTGGAACTACAGGCAGGTGCTACTTCGCCTGGCTAATTTTTCTATTTTTAATAGAGACGGGGTCTTGCTCTTGCTCAGGCTGGTCTTGAACTCCTGAGCTCAAGCAATCTTCCCGTCTCGGCCTCCCAGAGTGCTAGGATTACAGGCGTGAGCCACCACGCCTGGCCAACCCAAATATCTTAATTCCATTTTCAGTAACTTTCCTTAGATACCACCCAATAGATTGACTAACAAGATTTTGGGTAATCATGTAGGAAATTTTATAAAAATATGTGACATGGTAATAAATGATTTCTATTTCTGGCTTGTCAAAGATTTGGACTGTATAGGCTATAACAAGTCCCAAAACCATTTATTATATACCACTTTATGACATTCAGTCAAGGGGGCCTGCCTGAACTTAGATCTTCCCGGATGGCAGGAGGTCAGTTAAGTCAGTTCAGTCAAGCACTAAGCCCTCGCGTTTGGCTGCACTACTGCTGGCGTTTTCTTGCCTCAAAATGATCACAAGTCTTGTTAGTACTTTCATGTAGTATGAGAGAAAGGAATTGCATTAGGTTTTAGCAATAAAGGTGCAGTTACCTTCTGCCTTTTCCAGATTTCCTGTGTGACACTGGAATTAAACTGTTGCAACATTCAGCACATTTTTATCCAGATAAATATTGAAAACATATTTAATGCAATATTGGAGGGATTATAGCATTCCAAAAAGGGAAAGTCTGACTAATGCAGCAGCTGCACTGCATTCCAGCACACTCAAGACATTGCCAGCATTTATTAGCCAGTCAAGTCTTTGACAATAAACAATCTACAGTCCGGGCTCATGCTCTCTAGTGGATAGTGGTTGGAAGTTTGTTTTCATGACAACATTAACAGCCCTTGTTTCTGTAGTTTTCCCATTGTTAACTGGTTTAATTCACATCTGAAAGATTTTAATAAAGCTTTAAAGATACATTTAATTGCATTCTAGTAGATGATCATTTTACGATAAGGATTCACTTTGCAAAAGTAAATAAATAAATATATGTCTAAAATAAGAATTCCTACAGAAAATAGGGTGTCTATTATATTAACAGCAAAAATTAAGTTGGTTGTTTCTGCTTTATTTCAAAAAATCTTGCATCTAAAGATAAAATGAAACAAAGGTGTATTTTTTTCAGTTTTATTCCCATTGTAATGTCATTGCCAATATCTCTTTATAATCTCTTTGTAAGTCTCTTGAAGTTAGAATCAGACCTTATTTTCAGCAGGTTCATACTGGAAAAGCCATAGTGGTTGTAGAAACAATTTCTTTCCTGATTGGATGGCTTTTTGCTCTGAGTGATCTGTTCCCAGTCACATTAGTTGTTTGATATTTTGAATATTATTTTTGGTTAGAATAGATCATTAATGTAGCCAAAAGTTACTTTTGGTAGTTTAAATTGGAAAATATGCCAATGATATTTCAAAGAAATAATTAAAGCAAAAAAAAATGTAGGCTATGCAGGATGGGAAATGATGGCAGTAAGACGTCACACATTCTTGGTCTAATCTTATTTTGACAAATAATGAATATTTATAGAGTGGTCAGCAAAGGCTGTGAACAGAATTTACCTTTGTATTAGGTTGGTGCAAAAGTAATTGCAGTTTCGGACCATGAATTTTAAATCATTATATCTAGGCTCAAACACATCTTTATTAATCAAAATTGGAACCATTACAATAAACACATTTTTGCCAATGAGAAATAAGTTTGCTTATTCTGTAGAGTAAAAATCCATGCTTCAAGATTCCACAAACTCTTGGAAAGCATTTTCTGCATCCTGCTGGTTGTGGAAACATTTTCCCTGCAAAAAGTTGTTGAGATGCTTGAAGAAGTGGTAGTGGGTTGGCGAGAGGCCAGGTGAATATGGCAGCGGAGGCAAAACTTCGTAGCCCAATTCATTCAACTTTTGAAGCCTTGGCTGTGTGACGTGCAGTCGGGCGTTGTCATGGAGATGAACTGGGCCCTTCTGTTGACCAATGCCAGCTGCAAGACATTGCCATTTGGGGTGCATCTCATCAGTTTGCTGTACGTTCTTCTCAGATGTCATGAATCAGACTGGCAGCAGACCACCAAACAGTGACCCTGACATTTTTTTGGTGCAAGTTTGGCTTTGGGAAGTGCTTTGGAGCTTCTCGGTCCAACCACTGAGCTGGTCATCACTCGTTGTCATATAAAATCCACTTTTCCTCATATGTCATAATCCAATTGCAAAATGGTTCATTGTTGTTGCATACAAAAAGAGAAGACAACGCTTCAAAACGACAATTTTTTTGATTTTCGGTCAGCTCATGAGGCACCCACTTATCGAGCTTTTTCACCTTCCCAATCTCTTCAAATGCTGAACGACCGTAGAACGGTCCACACTGAGTTCTTCAGCAACATCTCGTGTAGTTCTAAGAGGATCAGCTTCGATAATTGCTCTCAATTGGTCGTTGTCAACTTCTGATGGCTGGCCACTGTGCTCTTCATTTTCCAGGCTCTTGTCTCCTTTGCAAAACTTCTGGAACCACCACTGCATTGTATGTTTGTTAGCAGTTCCTGGGCCAAATGTGTTGTTGATGTTGCGAGTTGTCTCCGCTGCTTTATAACTCATTTTAAATTTGAATAAGAAAATTGTTCAAATTTGCTTTTTGTCTAACATTATTTCCATAGTCTAAAATAAATACCAAATAAATAGCAAGTAATAAGTCATTACCAAAATAAAAAACATAAAGTGAGAAATGTACATTAAAATGATGTATAACAAAATCACATTTATTTAAGAATGTATTCCAATATCAAATGGCAAATTTCAAAAATGCTAAAACTGCAATTACTTTTGCACCCATTTAATAAAATAGGGTAAAGTTAAATGACTCAATAAATTGCTAAAAATACATATATATTATATCTACATATTCCATATTTTGATAACATTTTCTACTTTTATTTGTATTACAGAAAGTGTAGTTGTATTATAGATTGTATATTTCTCTAATATAATAATAAA
>NW_012145745.1:2714172-2715819 GCF_000956105.1 Propithecus coquereli
TGTTACTATCACACCATACATAAAACCACTTTAACTTTTAACCAGATTATCATCTGGAAGGCAACGTACATACTCTGAGACCAGGGCCATTGCTCCAAGGTTTTGAATTGAAATGGAATAGTGCCAGAGGAAAAAAGAAAGAAAGAAGAACCCAAAAAACCAAAAGCCTGAACACAAAGAATAAACAGAATAAACCTCGAAAGCATCAAGACAAATTTAACGTATTCTAAGAAAGTTATAAGTTGAAATCAAGTATTATTCAATTAAACAAAAATCATAATACTAAATTATTGACAAATTAATATATTCATTTTAAAGCCTTCACATAGAAAGGATCAGATAAGAAGTGTATTACAGTGGCCTAAAGAATGACATCAGAAGTGAGTACATCCATTTTGCAGACTGTTGGCCAAACAACAACATATTTTGGCAGCACAGCAAGTAAGGGAAAGGAGTATGCTTTTTAAATTTCTGCAAAATATTTTTGTTAAACCCAACTCATGATCTCAGATTATGTATAGCCAAGGGTTAAAAGGAACCAGTTCTCAAAATGGAAGCATTCAGTATTATGCTATGTAATGAGGAGATTGGAGAATTCGTCTATGAAATTTTAACCAACCCATTGAATAGACTTACAGATGCTGACATGGGAGCTGAATGAAGCAGTTGAGCTGGATTCCTATGAGAATTTAATGAACACTTATGAAGCAGGGAGGGCCACAGTTCACAAGATCCTCTTATGTAGACAAAGTTTCAAACCAGATTTAAAGGCCCTCACTTTAGAGATTAGCAAACAATCCTAATCAAAAAGTATCTGAGGAGGCCTCTGATATGAAATAAATAGATCAAAACAAATAAACAAACAAAAAAGTAAAAGAAACTTGAAGAAAACACATTAGACAGGACAAAATCATAACTATCAACATTCTCAGAATGATAAAAGAAATGTATCTCTGTAAGAAGACCAGGATGGGATGAAAAAAGAGATATTTGGGGAATGAAAAAGAAATTTTGGAAATGTAAAATATATATGAGAATTGAAAACTCAATATATTGACTGAAAATTTAAATGAAGGACATCTTTCAAAAAGTAGAGCAAAAAGACAAATTTATGAGTAACGGGCAAGAAAAGATCAGAACATCAGAGGACCAAGTCTGGATTCAACATCTGAATAAAAAGAGGTCCTATAAAAAACAGAAAAATAAATGGCTGAGAAAATAAAATAATTCAATAAGTTATTCTTGAAATGAAGGGATTAGTTTCCCTTCATTCAAGGGTGAAAAGACTCACCAAGTACCTGAAAATACGGAATGCAAATAGATCCATGTGTGCACGTTATACTAAAATTTCCGTACATTGTTATCAAGAACAGTATGAATTTCAGAGAGAAAAAAAAGGTTTTTCACAAAGAATTACAAATCATATTTGAAGCTAAAAGATAATGGAGGTATGCCTTAAAATATCAAGAAAATCTGTTTTAACCAATTATTCAATTTCTAAAAACACTGTCAACTAAATGTGATTATAGATGTTTTGACATGCAAAGTGTTGAAAAACTATTTACCTTTATGCATTCTCAGAAAGATACTGGTGGATAGGCTTAAGAGAAAATTAAGTAACTAATTAGAGCTTTAGGTGGTTGAACA
>NW_012145745.1:2717614-2719526 GCF_000956105.1 Propithecus coquereli
GTGTGTGTGTGTGTTTTAAAGTGTAAGGGGTGGTGTTTTAACCTTTACATATTTTTTCCTTGTTCAAATAGAATTCTATCATGAAATGGAGTTCATTTTAAGTTCAGATGTAAAAAAATACAATGGTATACTATATGTAACTGACTATAACCAAATAAAGAACTTATTTTAGCTTAGGAGAGAGATTATCAAATACTTAGGCGCTTCATAAAGTTCAGGCACTCCAAGCCATGACCAGGCCTGGAGACCTGATTCACTCAACATGTTTACCCAGGAAACCTAGACCAGAAAGACAAGCCTGGACCTGAATAAATGCATTTTTCATTTATAAGATCATGATGCGTTTATACTCTAAGACAAGCTTTTACCAAAAATATTCCCCTTTTTGGTCTGTGGTTAAAATACTCTTGATTTTATCCTCTTAAAGATCTGGACCAATATGAACTGTTTGAAATGATATTCACAGAGCATAAGCTCTAAATTTCAGTGTCAGAATGGTAAAATATGTCCACTATTAAGTAAAACTTGAGAAATAGGAAGAAATGTGGCCTGTTAAATTTTCCTGACTTGATGCATTCTTATTGTTCTTTAATATTCCTTTACCTTTAGTAACTTCATACTTCGTTTCCATATATGTGCATGTGTGTGTGTGTGTGTGTGTGTGTGTGCGCGCATGTGCGCGCTGCTTAATTCAAATTACTTAAAATTATAGCACTGAGTTCAAGCCCAAAACGCAATCACCCTTTTCCTATTTATGGCTTCACAACTATTTCAACAAACCTTTAGATTCAACAATTGACCAATTCAGTCAATCAAATTTTTTATTCAGTCCAAAGTTGAAGCAAATTTGATTAAAGCAAGTCTGTGTGAATAATCAGATTGTCAGTCCATTCCGATGAAAGTATATTCTAAAATATAAAATCAAAGCATGAGAAAAAAATCCATAAACTTAGGAATGTCTTTTACATATTTTTAGAAGTATAAACTTTGATGCCAGATAAGCTGTCTCCATTACCCGTCTGGAAAAACAATGTTGGCTATGCACCTCCCTAATCTGTGAAATGGGATGAATAACATCTATGGAAGCTTTTTCAAACGGTGCCATTCCAAACACCCATCTGCATCAGAACCACTTGCAACTCAGGTAAAACACATATTCTTGGGCCCTACATCAGATCCTGGTGGTGCGAAAAGGATCTGTATTATTACCCGGTATCCCAGGTGATTTTTACACATCCTAAAATTGAAGAGCCACTGACTGAACCTCAGGATTAGTGTGTAGACTGACATTAACAAACAAGGCTCTTAAGGCCCTGGCAGACTGAGCTAATTCTGAATCTGATTTTAATAAGGGAACCAAGAATTTTAGATATACTTTTGCCCAGGTTTTTGTCGTGCAGAGAAGGAAGATTCCAGTCAGGACAGCTCCAGGGCACCAGAAAGCAACAGCCTGGTAGGAGGGGACTGGAAAGGGCCCAGGATTTTATGTGTTGGCACATCAGTGCAAGGAGCACTAGAGCCGTTGTAAAGCTCAGCCCTGTATGTGTGTGGGATGAGCTGACATGAACATAATTCTGTGGGTCGTGTGGTTTGGGTGAGTGGACGTGTATAACAGCAGGGGAGGTGAAGAACCACACTGAGGTACTCAACACCCTCTCAGGGTGATTCCCCTTTGGGTATTTCCTTATGGATACATGAGCACTGCCTTTATAATACCATACAGTAGCTAGTATGTGCAGCAGAAAATTTAAGTTGATTAATTCACAAAAAGGAAAACAAAACTAATGAACAAACAATAAACCAAAAAGGGGATCTGCTCATTATAACAACAAAAAATATGTAAATCTTGCTTTTCCTTTCACTGTCTTTGCAATACATGACAAAAGAATTGATAATAAAATGCATCCCATTA
>NW_012145745.1:2724531-2724904 GCF_000956105.1 Propithecus coquereli
GAGTTGCTATCACATCAATTTCTATTCTCTCTTATCCATCACTGCATACATGACAATAAGAAAAAGGTCTACAAACCCAGTTGAGTAAACGGAAAAATGAATTCCAAATATGAATTATAGATGAAAAGGAAATCTTAAATTTGTGGAGTCATAGAACTTCTTGATTCTCAGGAAAATATTAAGTGTGAACATCTATCAACACTTTTTACTTAACTCATTAATCGATGAGTGAACCAGTGAGATGTTAAAACTATTTCAAAGGATATTTGAGAAACAAAATATTTTTAAACAACTTTCATGATAGAAATTAAAAATCTTGAAAATGTTACTAAAATTATGCAGTATGACAGCAAACTCTACAGTCTGCTTTATA
>NW_012145745.1:2725524-2728136 GCF_000956105.1 Propithecus coquereli
AAGAGAGCCTGGTCCACAGTAGGTGGTTTTTGTTGATTGAATTAATTAATTAATGTTTATAATTTGACGATATTCATTCTGGCATCAATTGGAATGATCTTAAAATATAGAGTGCATTTTTGTAATATTGTGGTTGTTTTTCAAAGAATATTTTAAAAACCAGCTTATGATGCTGGCTGGAAAGTCACTTATGTTTTATACAAATTGTGGCAGACGTTATTCAGGTCAACTGTCACCCCAAGAAACTATTATGAACAGTGCATCTCATCAATTTCCACACACAGTTGTTCACCCAGAGTAAAAACAAAACAATATAACATTAAAAATATTAATAGCTTAACTCTGACACACAGCTCCATAAACTTGATATTTTTACATAATTTTGCTCATAATTTTATCTTATCATCTGTCTGGAAAAATATAGCAGCTTCCCTTATTTTGGCAATGCTGAATGAATGCATTTCTATAGACAGCCTTGACATATTTATTTTATGTCCTTTCATGAGGGCCGCAAAATGTATGCTGCATGATCTAGGAAAAAAAATATTCTAGCAACTAAAAACTTAACTGTGAAAAGCTGTGCTTTTTCTCTTTAAAATCCCTTGAAAATCTCATATTTGATTTTCTTAGTACTTCTCCTGATAACATAGAAAGCAAGATAATTCAGCTGTGAAAACAAGCAAAATTTCTTCTAATATTCAACAGCTGAGTGCTTCACTGTCCTTACAAAGAATCTATTCCTTCTCTAGTCAGGTAATTTTTTTAAATCAAATTTCTATTATGGGCATGGTTGACTAAAGTTTCTCTTTTCTTATGGAAGAAAACTTAGAAGAATAAAAATGTAGAGGGAGCCTAGAATTCTTTTAGTTTGTGTTATATAGCCCTTGAAAAGAAAGAAAAGAGGATAATTTAGCCAAAAACAGCAAACATCTAGTTACCACAAATTCCAAACTCTCAGGTTCAGAATGAAAGAGACCAATTAATTTAGGGATATCAAGGCTGCTTGTGAAATTGAATGCAAAAAAAATACTGTCCTGTGACTTGACATAGCTAGAAAGTTTTAGGGAATCTCTTATGCTTACTATTTAAGTCTTTTTTAAAACAATGGAAATGGAGGCAGTAGAATCACATTTTCTAAAGTACACAACTACTCATTCAGAATCCTAATAAAGTGGGTAAACTCTGGCTGCTAAGAGAAAAATAGAAGTAAGTTTCCTGAGAATTGTTAAGCCAGCACACTATTAAATATACCACCTAACATTGTTCTTTTCCTCTCCCTTTCCACTCTTGCAGCTACCACATGTGATGGAAGGAATCCAAGTTAAACACTCTTACCAGAGCATGCTCCAAGACAGATGACTGAGCCTCAGGGTTGGCCAATACAATGCACTTCTATTCTCTATTTATTTTTGTAGTTCAAAGACCTGGCAGTAACCTGCTTGCTGCCTGCCATCAGGGCCAGCGCACTCCTGATTACTGCCCAGCGATTTTATATCTGTATGCCAGCTACTCAGATAGACCACGCATAAAGAGTAGGGGGATTTTTTGAAAGGAAAAGAAACCCTGGCTTCCACTTAAACTTTGAAATTTCAGATGATATACTGCCAACTTACAGACCTTGCTTTAATCAGCAGCCACATGAAAAGGCTGTTTCTATTTACCCTAGGTCATTTAGGAAACCGGCGATAAGTAGGCCGTGCAAAATTTCAACTTCTCTAAAAGTTGGCATGTTCTCCTCAGAGTTGAATCTTGATTTCATTTTCTGAATAGAAATATTTACAATCCTGTCATACATGAATTTTAGCCTCCCTTCTGTCTACCAACAAATAGGCTTTTTAAAGAATGCTTAGGGTTAATTGGATGCTATTTTCTAAGGGTGGGCCCATATAGATTTAAATAACGACTGAAATGCTTTGCTGCTCTAGTTAAAATGTCATCAAAGACCGACTTTAGTTGTAAAAAAATAACTTAAGCCCATTGTATTTTAGTTTTAAGTTGTGTAGTCATATAATTAAAAGGTAATCTTTTTAGAAAATATAAAGTAACAACTGTATTCATTGCAGTTCATTGATATTGAAGTTTAGGTATTCATTAATATTACAGAAAAGTAATTAGGGTACTGATAGATTCTTTGGTGCACAATGAATTCCTTTTCTATTTTGGTTATTCACAATATTTTAATTATCTGTACAATGAAGAGATTTTCTACAATCTTTGATATTGCGACAAAGTGTTATATTTGGAAATCAATTAAACATAAATGTTTCCTTCCTTGATTATTGAGTCAATATTGTACCACTTTCCACTGAAAACTAGCAACCTTATATCTGACACTTCACACTTCACAACTGTAATATCCTTACAACAATAAAATGCCATTTACACCCTTTTGTATAAATTGTGCCCTCCCCCCAATATTCATGTTCCAAAGCCTTACCGGCATGTGACTGTTTCGAGATTGGGCCTCCAATCTCCAAGGAAGTAATTAAGGTGAAATGAGGTCATAAGGGTGGGACTCTAGTCCCATAGAATTGGAGTCTTTATAAGAGGAGACATCAGAGAAGGTATAGCTGTTTGCAAGCCAGAAAGAGAGCACTCTGCATCAACAGAAT
>NW_012145745.1:2728857-2732365 GCF_000956105.1 Propithecus coquereli
AGGCTGTATATGAATTTTCTTGAATCTTTCAGTGGATAGTGGATGTTTATTATTAAATTGAGAAAAAAAATCTGGCAATTATTTCTTCAAATGTTTTCCTGTCATATTCTCGGTGTCTTCTTCTGTGATTCTAATTACATATGCTAGACTGCTTGATATTGTCCCTCGGTTCTATGAGGCTCTGATAATTTTTGTTTGATCTTTTTTTCCTCTCTTTTCTTCATATTTAATAATTTCTGGTTTTATTCAAGTTCACTGATCCTTTTCTTCTGCTTCCCTCAACCTGATATTAAGCCCATCAATTTTTTTTAAATTTCAACTATTGTTCACATAATATAAATGCCTTTCTTCTTTACCTGGCAATTTTACCACCTGGGAAAACTCTAAAGATATCTAACGGTTACTAAACTCAAGGGATTAAACCTTTGTACTTTTACCAGTAGGAAATAAAAAAGGAATGTTTTCTTTGGCAGTTGTGCATCCCTTGCTGCTCTTTCAGTCGGTCTGCATGGCTGCCTGGTGTTGGTCATACTATCATCAGATGCTATCTTTGCTGAGGTTTGTTTAGGTAAAATTATCTCAGGGAAAAGTGGGTTAGAGGGAAGATGAAGAACTCACCAGCTCTCTTCGGAGGTGTGTCATGTTGTCACTGCTTCTGGACCTGCTGCTGATCCCAGCTCTGTAGACAGGAAGGTAAGTGGTCAGTAGAGCAATTCATCTCAACCCATCTCCAACACCAGGAATAGTTCACCCTTATCATCAAATTGAGTTTGCAATTTACCTATACATCCTAGACTAGACCTGAGGCCTGAGAAATTTCTTTCCACACTCTAATTTTCAAACTCTAATTATTTCCTTTAGTGACATAATATGCCTTGTCACCAGAGTCTCCCCTAAAAAGTCACTAAATAAAACATTTTCATTTTGGCATACTTCCTTAATTTTAGCTGCTCATTGTTTTCCACACATACAAATGTTAGTTCAGATATTTGGAAAATTATCTACAGTTATCCAACATCCTGACTTTGAGCTCATCACCATCTTTTCTGAGATTGATAGATTCAAGCATATTGATCTCTAATTCTCTCTTCCCCCCACTTTCATTCTCTCTCTCCCTCTCTTTCTCGAGCATCAGTGGAAATAAGAATCCAAAACCCTATAACCCCACATTTGAGATATGTTATACTATTTGACTGCCCTCACTATATTCCCTCCCTCTTGGGTAATTTTTATTCTGTAAGGAATACTATGCTTCCCTTCCAAGGTCCCCACGTTATGACTGAATCACTCAATTTCCTAGATGCCAGAAATGTTGACATTTGGTGTTTCAAAACTGAATCTACATTAACAAAAACAGTAATCTTTAAGTTATAGCTAACTGATCTGGTGTCTACATTTTTGTTGTCTTATACCTAAAATTCAGGTTACTCAGGAAAACAAGCCATGTAGAAAGGAGGCAATTATCAGCTGATAGGCTAATAAAGCAAACCAATAACAAAAAATAAACTCTGAGACTTTTATAACTATCTACAACCTAGACCCATTACTTTCACCACCAAGATAAAGAGCAGGGTCAGATACGCAGTGTGACTCCCTTGTATGCAGAGTATGCCCTGCACAACTCAGAGAAGCAAAAATTGTATTGCAGTCTCTGAACGGTGCCCCTCAGAACCGTGGCATGCACAAGCTGCTCAAACACGTGGGTAGCCCTACTAGACAGGGTCCCGTTTTTCTGTTCAAAACCTCATTGTATGTTTTTTGTTAACATGATTTCTCTAATGCAAAAGTACTTATGACATTATGCGGTATCGATAAATGGGCACAATGATGTAACTTTGGTCATAACTCCACCCCAGGTGCGAGCCAGAATCTTCTTTCAAAAGCTTTCTAACAAGTCTATGGCCTGACTGTTGGGATTGGAATCAATTTTCTCTTAGAAATCATGCTATAATGGTACTCAGATATCTTATTCAGCAATGCAAATTAAATCTATATTTAACCTAAGTAGAAAAATAATACTTATAAAATCAATCATTATTTATTTCATTATGGTGCCTGGCTCATGTTTGGTATACAAGAATTATACATTGAAGGAGTAAATAAATTAATGAATATGTTGACAACATTGCTTCTTTGGAAACATGTTTATAATTCTGATTCAGGTCATAGCTATCTTGAGACGGTAGTGTTCTTTATATATCCTTTCTTCTACAGCCCCGATCCCAGCAGCTGGATCAATATTTTACCCACTTCCAGACACCAGTGCAAGGAGTGATATAATATAAAGATTTCTAGATCCTCAGTTCTTGCAGGGGCTTGCAGATAATAACGTGGGAGGAGCAATCTGAAGGAGGGTTATCTGTGATGGTAGTGTCTTGGGAGACACAGTGGGTTGGCTGGAGCTGTGGAAGACTAGCAGGGACAGCAGCTCTACACAGCGACAGTCTACACAGAGCTTTCACTTGTGGTTTTCTTGGGAGGGAAGCTCCTTTAGCAGCAGCATTTCCAATTCACAACCACAGTGAATAGAGCATAGCTGCTCTTGGGGGGCGATTGGAAAAACAGTCTTTGCTGATCATAGTTACGTATACTCTTTAAGTGGCCTAAGACTGCACATCTTGAGAGGGGATGACATTCTCAGACTAGATCCAGATGAACACTCAAATGGAGCAAGTTTTTGAGGACAGATGCAACTGCAGGTAGAAATCAGATCTGGCAGGCAGAACACAACATTTAAAACAAATGGCAACAGAACATGGCATCAGAGAGCTCCTAATAGATTTCCACAGCATTGACTACAAATCCAGGACCAGGTAATGTCAAAACCATACAGACAAGTGGAGAGGGAGAGAGGAAACAGGCAGGGTTCTTATATCAGGATCTGCTGAGTAGCAGGAGTCAACCACAGGGGCAGGCAAAACTGGTGTTTGAGCTATATAGGACAACTGAAATTAGAGAAATAGAGAGTGCCTGACACACACTGGGGAAGATACAAGTTTTTAGGAATATGGCAGAAGTCCCCTAGCAGAACAGGGTCATAAAATTAGAGTCAGACAGGTTTTGTTCTGGAGAATTAGAGTCCCTTTACTTAATATACAAGGTCAAGGTGGGTTTCAGAAACCAGAGATAGCCTGTTCTTGGGAACAAGTCTATTCAGCTTTGGGTAAACAAAGGTGGGTAGATGCTTAAGCCAACATGCCTGACCATCCAGAGAAGCGCTGTCAGGCAATCTGTGCAGCAGATTATCTTAATTTTTATTTTCTTCCTATTTCGTCTCAGTTTCTTCTTTTAACATTGATGTTGCCCTATGCTTCATTCCTCTCTTAAATTTAATTATATGGTGTATGGGATGTATTTCTTAAGCTCCATTCAAGTGTGAATTGGCTGTTTTGATGTCCCTGGCTCTTGATCCTATGTAGCTATCTCTACATCCTATCCCCTTATATGTTGTCCATCACTCTGTTTCTGGGTTTGACTTTTAGGCTTTCAAATTGCAGTTCTGTTTTAG
>NW_012145745.1:2734790-2736744 GCF_000956105.1 Propithecus coquereli
TATCATATGAGGCTCATGGAAGTTTCTCTAAAGTTTGTTTTGTAGTCAGTCAAAATTCTGACCTTTGCCTAAAACCTTTTTCCTAATACATTTAGGAAAAAAGTAGAGGAATTAGTCATGTATAGCAAGAAAAATGGTATAGTGAACCAGCCACAAAGAACAGAGGCTCTGCAGCCAGATGACCTGAGTAGGTTCTTATTAGTGAGTGAGGACAAGCTGCTTAATGTCCCAGTGCTTCAGACACTTGTATAAAATTCAGATAATAAAAGTTCATCGGCTCAGAAGATTGAATACATCAGTTACCAATAATAAAATTAGACCAATGCTACCAAAGAGGAAATGCACATTATTATTATTATTATTAAATGTTATTAGAGTCACAAAAATAAAACATACGGGGATCTTTAGCTTTAGGTTTTCATTCATGTATCAAGAGGAGACTATTAAACATACCTAGCTCATTTCTATTTATGTATTGATTTAACAAATAGTCATTAAGTGCTTGCCATATGCCAAGCATTGTGCTTTGCAGGTGCAAATGTGAATAAAATTGCCCCCTCTCCACAAGATGCTTGTAGACATAGAAAGTATTATAGGCACATAGGTGTTCCAGGAGATATGAAAGAAGTATGTAGAGGTTACAACAGATGGGCAGAGGAAAGGGTGGGGAGTTTAAACTGTTGAGAGTGACAGAAAAGTTCTTAGAAGGAAAACAGCATTGTAAACTCTCCAAAAAGGTAATTAAAGATTTGATCACCAGATAGTCAGGACCTGGAAGACCATAAGTTTTTCAGGCAGCAGACAGGTTGGCAGAGAGACACAAAAATCTGAAACAGCGTGCTAGGTATGATGAATTCTTTATTTCTTCATTCATTCAGCAAATGATTTTTGAATGCCAAACCTGGCAGATGCCATACTGAACAAAACAAACAAAATCTCTGTTTTTGTAAAAAATTGGCACGTTAGAAAAAGGCAATAATTAAATAAACAAACTAATAAAAATCATAGCCCAGGTAGTGATTAATTCTACAAAGAAAAGTGAAAGCAGAGTATGGGAATAAAGGGGATGCTGGGAAGTGGTGGCATTTTAGGAGGCTAGTCCATTAATAACATCACATTTGAGTAAAGACCTGGACGGAGGGAGGGAGCAAGTAGGGTGGAATAACTTCTCCAGTAGAAGAGATAGCAAGACCAAAAGCTCTGAGGGACGGGCCAGCATGGCTGATAGGCAGCAAGAGAAATAGGACCTGAAATCAGAGAAATGGGGGGAGGCAAGGGAGGTGGAAAGAACACATACGGCCTTTTACGGCACAGTGAGAACTTCAGATTTTATGCCAACTGGAGGAATTTGAATAAAGATGTGCTTTTAAGTGTCAAAGAACTCTAGCTGATGTGTGATGAGATCGTAGAAGGCAGAGATGGAAACAGAAACAAGACATGGAGTTCTGGCCGTGATCTACATGACAGATATTGGAGCATAGGAACAGGATAGTGGCATTTGGGAAGTGAGAGTTGGTCAGATTCTGAATGCATTTTGAAGGTGGTATCAACAGGCTTGGCTAATGGACCTAGAGAATGCAAAAAAAGACAGAGCTCGAAGCTGACTCCAAATGTGGGAGCCTGAGCAACTGAAATGTGGTATTTCCATTTACTGGGAAAATGTGGTTCCTATTGAGAAACTGAGATTTATCTGAACATGGTAAGTTCAAGATGCCTTAGTATACCTTCAGTAGAGATGAGGCATATCTTAGTACCTTAAAGCTGCTTGGTATCTATCACTGGAGTATCAGATTCAGTGGAGGCATGGTAATAATTTTAAGAAGTTATGGGGAATTTATTTTCTGCTCTCCATAAGAGATATCACATTTGTATTAAAAAACAAACAAAAAATCCTCCAACACTTCCAATAGCAAGACCATTCACAATTTCTTTTCATTTTTCTGTTTTCAAAAAT
>NW_012145745.1:2739259-2739803 GCF_000956105.1 Propithecus coquereli
GCATAAGTCAAACTGACTTTCAGGAATAACTGTGTATTTCTTTAAAAATATCTTTTTATTCAATTGAATTTCCAAATAATATTTATTTTTACTGAACATTTGAAATACTGATGTGTTCATTTAAAATGACGAACTTTTATGAGTTCTTTGTAGCTTTTCAAATTTTAAATGAGCCTGAAATTATTTATTTCACCTGTAAGTAAAGAGTTCAAATAAGAAAGTGGTAGGAGTATTAGGTAATGGGATTTCTATCAGCCAAATATTAAACTATTGCCCATTCAAAATGTGACATAGAGATGGGATCTGTAGACTCCAGCATCCTCTTCTCTGTGCACGTCTATCTAATGCTAAAGCCAAGTTAAAAAAAAAAAATCCTTTCTTTCTTTGAAGTTTAACTTGCCATCAGATAATTTTCATGAATAATGGCAAATTTCACAGCTCTGGGTTTCTTTTTATTTTTTTCTTTCAGAAAATTCATAAAGCAAAACCACATTGCTTTAAAGAAGAACACATGGTTAGTTTTTAGAAGAGAAGTGAAAAATCT
>NW_012145745.1:2741376-2745182 GCF_000956105.1 Propithecus coquereli
AATAATATTTTACATAAAATAATATAGAACTTCAGTTGTTAATGTTCTTATTCTTGGAAGTCAAGGAAGTGGCTTTGCCACTTTTCAATGTGATGTTAGGCCCATCAGTTAACTTAGTTGAGTCCCCATTTCCACATTTTCAGTATTGGGCTCATGAAAGCTGCTCTGCTGCACTTACTGAGCTATGAGGATCAAATGCAAAATGACAATTACAAACTAGAAAATATTGCACATGAGTAAAATATTGCTAGTACTTGGGAAATAATTGTTAGTAAAGTCTAATCTCACTATAGAACTTCTCTAGGTTCTCCACCATCTGGTATCGCCTTACCAATTTTCAGAAAATTTCTTTCACTCTCAGCAATTGGTGTTGCAAACATTTCCTCTCAAAGCAATTTTAACAAAATTAGAGACACCGTTAGGTAATCACCAAGCAAGATACTGGTCTATCTAATTCATTCTATCATGTTCAAGGGGATCATAGGAGTCTAAGTGAGGAGACAAAATGGAAACCCTTTGCCAACACATGTGTTTCCTTGTATGTTGAGTTGTAAAATCCCAGTCTTTGATTTTTAAAGTAATTTCTCTTTCAGCTCTTTTCATCAAAAGTGGGTTTGAACATGTGTTAAAGTGTAAAACAATACAGCTTTGGAGGGGTTGTGATTAATTCCAGTCTGCCTTGTGATTTGTTAACAAATATGTCAGCTCCATTTTGATTTGGATCTTTTCAATTGATAAAAGCTAAAAAGGTATGGCTTCGATTTTTAGTCCCTGAATTAGAAGTTAGAGCTTAAATGAAGACAAACATCAGCCTTGCTAGAGGATTGTGTTTGTTTGGAATGCATACTCAAGAATATGTAGACAGTGTAAAGAGAGAAGCAACATAAGCATGCAGCATCATTCGACGGATGTTTAACAGCTCCTGTGCATCACATCGGCTTCTGGACACTCTGAACAAAGCAGTGAGCAAAACAGCACAACTCTGTGATCCTATCGAGTTTACCTTCTCAATGTATCATGCAAGGTACAGAAAAGACAGATACACATATTTTCATGCTTATATGAATGTGGCTGAACACTTTAAATTCACTCCTTATGTATGTGTTTTCTCAGGAATGTTTATAAAACACTGTCTGTGGAAGGTGAATGAAACCATTGGGTTTATTTAAAAATCACTAAAGGAAATGTTTCTGTTGATCTCTTAAGCAGATAAATTAAAATGCTTTCAGTAAATTTGGAAGTCAAGACTATGCCACATGGGAGAGCCTTGGTTCCCCTATCTTCTATGCATAACCGTTACTTTTATATCAGAATAAAGGAGTTTGATCTTCTATACCATATTCTGCAGTTTGCTCACTGTCCCCACCCTCTCTGTAAATTGTGCTGACATTTTCATGTATGTGTGTTTGGGGGTGGGGGCAGGGGTTACACTTGATCTGGGTCATAGTCTGTCATCGTCTGTTCAAGGCTGATAATAAGCACATGATACAAAAAATGGTATGAAAGAGCTAAACCTTGATAATGGAGGAATGTGTGAACATTTTGAGGGCTATTTGTAGCACATTAACTATTATAATGAGACTAGTGGGAATGATACAAGCAGACACAGAAAAACAGTATCAGTTTCTTTAATATATGCACAGAACATGGCTTATTACACACACAGCTACCCAGAATAGGAGAAACAGCTACTTTCTCAGTAAGAGAAACAATCTTCCCTAGCAAATCAACCAAAACTGGTGTTCAACCACTAATGGTACCATCTGATTAGGTTGATTATCCTGTCTGGCTTCATAGTTTATGCTTTCATCTGCTTTAATATAGAGATTTTGTTTGCAAATGGACACCAGGAAACAATAGAAAACAGGGATTAGACAGTGGCATTCTGCAGCAGATTCTCTCAGAGATAGTCTTGGGAAAGCCAGGAATAGTGGGGGTGATAGTCTTTTAGACTTTTTTTTTTACACTATTCAATGCTTTTCCTATATTTTCTTATTGATGCCTCTAAGCACTCTCTAGTAAGAACACGACACAAATTACTAATCCCACATCAACATGAGGAAACTAAAATCACAGGTTGCTAAGAGAGTTGCTCAAGGTCTTTTTTTTTTTTTTTTTTTTTTATGAGTCAGAGTCTTGCCCTGTTGCCTGGGCTAGAGTGCTGTGGCATCGGCCCAACTCACAGGAACCTCTAACTCCCGGGCTCAAGTGATCTTCCTGCCTCAGCCTCCTGAGTAGCTGGGACTACAGGTATGTACCAAAATGCCTGGCTAATTTCTTTTTATTTTTAGTAGAGACAGGGTCTAGCTCTTGCTGAGGCTGGTCTTGAACTCCTGACATCAAGCGATCCTCCTGCCTTGGCCTCCCAGAGTGCTAAGATTACAGGCGTGAGCCACCACATCCGGCTAAGGTCTTAAAGTTATTAATCCAAATCAAGGACTTAAACAGAAGTCCCTATGTATATTTGAAACCCTCTGCTACATTGTGCAGGCCCTGCATGGAGGAAAAAAAAGAAAAAGAAGAAAATGAAAAAAAGAAAGAAAGAAGAAAAGAAAGCAAATGAGAGAGGAAGAAGGAGGGATGGGAAAGAGAGAGAAAGAGAGGGAGAAAGAATGAGCAATTCATATTATTGAAATTTCCAAATGCTAAACAATAGCTGCTGAAAGGATTCTCAGGCCAATACCACAATCAAAAACTGCTGCGCAGTTTTCATTTCCAAGTTTAACAAGGTAGGCTCACTCTGTTTCTGGCTACCTATGGAAGCCTTGCAAGTATAGGTGTTTAATATAGGCTTCATATGGGTAGGAACATATAAGAACTCATTTTTCTACACATGCTTTGAACGTTTTCAGTGGAGCAAAGCATTTAGCACAGCAAGTGATGCTAATGTCATGTATGTGATTTAGTATTTACTGAAAGCAAATCACTGAGGGTAATTTACACCTTAAATTCTTGACAATTCTAGAATGTATGATGGAAATTTTGATGGAACATCAGTTATAGAAGAATTATCAAGAGTCTTCTGTGATAGAGACTCTTACTAAGACGACTTACATAAAAACTAGGTTTAAGATAACTTTGAGATGAATAGCGTGTGAATGTTAATCCCCATGGTTTTCATTTATTCCAGAATGAATATAGAGAAAGTAGACAGAATGTTGGCCCATGTCTTTTACAAGACATCTTATATTTTACTTTCCATTATTAACTTAACATTTAAACATTCACACTCTCTTTTTCTTTAAACTAGATACTACAATACACAGCTATACTTTGTTATGTGGATTAATAAAATTATTCACAACATTCTCAATTCATCAGAACATGGATGCCGTATGATATCTACAACAATATTAAAATAATGTCATGTGTTACACCATTAGCAATTTGCTTGATTCTAAGTTTGTCTTTAACTGTACATGAAATATAAGATTTCATGCCATCCATTATCTTATATCAGGTTTGGGCAAACTACTGCACCCTGGTCAACTACAGCCCTCCACGTCCTATATTATCAATAAAGGTTTTGGGAAATACAGTCACCTTCATTCATTTATGCATTGTTTGTTGCTGCTTTCCTTCTACAAGGCAGGATAGAACAATTGTGACAGAGACTTTATGGCTTTCAAAACCTAAACTATTTACTATCTGGCTTTTTTGTTTGTTTGTTTTTTGTTTTTTTCCAACAAATTGCTTTCCCCCCTTTAATAACATGTCTCAGAGCTTATATGTGTTGGTTTTTAACAATACATGTACATGTGCAATCTGGCAATGATTTGCTTTGGCTTCTTCATATTCTCCATTTT
>NW_012145745.1:2747692-2751530 GCF_000956105.1 Propithecus coquereli
CAAAGACTCATCTAAGAGACTCCTAGAACTGATAAATGAATTCAGCAAAGTCTCAGGCTACAAAATCAATACACACAAATCTGAGGCATTCACTATCTGGCTTTTTATGGAAAAACCTTCCAAGCCCCTGTCTTAAGTTTTTACTACTACTTACTATTTCTGATATGTATTAAAGTTTGTCACTATATTTTAAATGTTTTCATCCTTCATTAAAAACAAATACACAAAGAAAACAATTTCCTTAAATAGAAAAACAAAAACCACTGTACTTTTCTTTAGTGTCATTTTTTACTATTCACATGACTAATTATTTCATAGTTTCTGTCCTTTGTTAAGCACTAATGATATGTTAGAGCCCATGAGAGGTACATTACATATACTCTGTCTAATCCTCAAGGTGGAATGAAACAAGAAGAAAAACAGAGACCTAATTCTATGCAGTAAAGTAGTAAAAAATAATGCTTGCCCACCTAGAAACATAATTTTTTCTCTTTACATGTTTACTCTAAGAACATGGTTACATGTCTCCTATTTTACATGTGCAAGAAGGTAAAATATTTAATAGATATATACCTAGAAGTAGCATGTTCCAATTCTTGCCTAGATATGGTCTTGTACCTTTATTTCAGTACTCTGAATGGCATTATCATTAACCTGCTACCCCAGCCAGAAATACAGGTCATTACTTAAACTTCTTCATTTTCCAACCACCTCTCACATCCTATTATCTTTCATGTCTCATTATTTTTGCCTTTTAACATTATTTTTCCTACTTCGCAGCCATTGTTTATATGCTCAGTGAGCCTTAGAAATGTCAATAGCATTCGTTGTTGTTATTTGATCAAATACCCACCCATATTATGGGTACAGCTTCCATTCCCTTTGTTGGTGGATGTGATCCTCCTCTCTCCCCTTGTCTTCACACTTTGAGGTTCAATTGGGACTGTCATCTTCCCATATAACCTTGTCTCCCTGGCCTCAGTGATTGCATGAGAAATGAGAAATTGGTGCTATCTGAACCTATCACAGTGTGCTAAATCCTTGACCACTACAGCAAGTAACCTGGAGAGTGGTCATGAAACCAGATAGGATTCTTTCTTTTTAACTTTCTGACCTGACTTGAGTTCTTCCCCTATTGGCAAAGCTAGACAGACATTGGACTAGACACTATTGTCAGCCTTGACTATTGCCTTTTGGGAAAAGATCTGTAGTGAAAGGAATTGAAGCTTGAATGCAGAGAATAGCAGCAGTAATACATGATATTTCCGAAGTTCTCTGCCTTTTTTCAGCTTTTTTCAAATTTTGGTTATAAGGGTCAAAATGTTCCCATCATTTGCTTAAACTGTTTTAAGTTTGGTTTGTCTAACTTGTAACTAAAAAGATCCCAATTGACATTCTTTTGAATTGATGCCTTGAATTCACCTAAATTCACCGTACCTGTTGTTGCTAAGGTTGTCTATCTGATTTCTCCTTAAAATATTCAATACTGCATTAAAATTGAAAAGATAAAATTTAAATGCTATTTTATGGCTTACAGACCTTCCAATATTTTATCTTATCTTTAATCACTCTTGCCTTAACATTTTACAGATTGTGGTGATCAAAACATTCTATATACTATTTCATACCACAGTTTGTTTTGGTTTTCTTTATTTGATTAAAATGCCCTTTTTTTTTTACCTTCCCTTCTTAATTCTTACTCATCCCCCAAAATTCAGTACAATGTCAACTTCCGTAGGAAGATTCAAATGATCCATTCATTGTACTTCTATATTACAAGGCTATAGTAACCAAACAGCATGTTACTGGCACAAGAACAGAGACATAGACCAATGGAATAGGACTGAGAACCTAGATATAAAACCATCCTCATATAACCCTCTGATCTTTGACAAAGTAGGCAAAAACATACACTGGGGAAAAGAACCCCTATTCAATAAATGGTGCTGGGACAATTGGAGAGCCACATGTAGAACACTTAAACAGGATCCACACCTCTCACCTCTCACATAAATCAACTCACAAGGGATAACAGACTTAAACCTAAGACATGAAACCATAAGAGTTTTAGAAGAAAATGTTGGAAAAACTCTAATGGACATTGGTCTAGGCAAAGAATTTATGAAGAAGACCCCAAAAGCAATCACAGCAACAACTAAAATAAATAAATGGGACCTGATCAAATTAAAAAGCTCCTGCACAGCAAAGGAAACTATCATTAGAGCCAACAGACAACTTAGAGAATAAGAGAAAATATTTGCATGCTACACATCCAATAAAGGGCCGATAACTAGAATCTATATAGAACTCAGGAAAATGAACAATAAAAACTCAAACAACCCCATTAAAAAGTGGACAAAGAACATGAACAGAAACTGTTCAAAAGAAGATATACTAATGGATGACAAACATATGGAAACATGCTCAACATCTCTAATCATCAGGGAAATGCAAATCAAAACCACAATGAGATGTCACTTAACTCCAGTGAGAATGGCTTTTATCAAAAAGTCCCAAAACAATAAATGTTGGCATGGATGTGGAGATATAGGAGCACTCGTACTCTGCTTGTGGGACTGCAAATTAGTACATCCTCTATGGAAAGTAATATGGAAATACCTCAAAGAACTAAAAGTAGAACTACCATTTGATCCAGCAATCCCACTACTGGGTACCTACCGAACGGAAAAAAAGACATTCTATAAAAATGACATCTGCACTCAAATGTTTATAGAAACACAATTCACAATTACAAAGATGAGGAAACAACTTAAGTGCTCATAAATACATGAATGGATTAATAAAATGTGACATATTTATACCATGGAATACTACTCAGCCATAAAAATATGGTGAACTACTTATTATCCTCAGTGGAGCTGGAGCCCATTCTTCTAAGTGAAGTATCACAAGAATGGAAAAAAACACCACACGTACTCACCACTAAATTGGTGCTAATTGATCAACACTAATGTGCATATATGGGAAGTGGCATTCACAGGGTGTTGGGCAGTTGGGAGGGGGAAGAAGGGATCGGTAAATTCACACCTAACGGGTGCGGTGCGCACTGTTTGGGGGATGGCCATGCTTATAGCTCTGGCTCCAGTGGTGCAAAGGCAATTTATGTAACCAAAGTGTTTGTTCCCCTTTTTTTAAAAAATCTAAATGTGGTTAGCGGAAGAAAAATACAAGAAAAACTAGAGCAATAACACTTAATGGCTAAAGGCTTTGCTCCAACGGATGAATTAGAATCCATTCAAAAATATTACACATGGGATTTTGAGAAGATACTAGTACTGTTGATTAAATAAGTAAATCAATAAGAGGATTAGATCTAGAAAGAAAATTCATGGATATGTTCTTATGTTTTACTGCTAAAAATTGATTTTTATGTTCTCCTTGACCAATGTAGAGACATTTATATAAGCTGTGAGTTCCACGCACACATCAGAACTTTTTTGTCAGACAGTTGTTTATGGCAGCACAATTCAGAATTGCAAAGATATGGAAACAACCCAAGTGTCCATCAATACATGAATGGATTAAGAAAAAGCAGTATATGCATACAATGGAATACCACTAAGCCATAAAAATAATGGTGAACTAATACCTCTTGTATTAACCTGGATGGAAATGGAGACCATTCTTCTAAATGAAGTATCACAAGAATAGAAAAACGAACACCACATGTATTCATCATTAAATTGTAACTAATTGATCAACACTAACGTGCACATATGGAAATAGCATTCATTGAAAATCAAGAAGGTGGGCAGGGGGAGAAGGGGATGGGTAAATTCACACCTAATGGGTACAATGCACATTATCTTGGGCATGG
>NW_012145745.1:2753910-2755849 GCF_000956105.1 Propithecus coquereli
AATTACCACCTTCATCCTCAATGAAAAAATATTTAATTATTTAAATTTAAATATTAATATGGGTCCTCCCTTGACTAGACTAATGAGGAAGACAAAGTTTTTATCCTGATGTGATAGGTAATTTGTGACACTTATATTCCTGGTAAAGAAAGCAACACGTAACTAAATATCCCAATTTCAAAAAAGAATCATTTTTAGAAAATGGCTAATGTTAACACATTAATATGAGATTCTACTGCATTAAGTTTATGGCTATGTTTCTTTATTTTTTATTTCAGAATATTACGGGGGTACAAGGCTTTGGTAGCAAAAATTGCCTTTGCACTGCCCAAGTCAAAGCTACAAAACGTGCCCATCCCCCAGACATGGCGCATGGCACCTGTTAGGTGTGAGTTTACTCATCCTCTTCTCAACACCCATATCTGGCCAATCCCTGATGAGTGTTCCTTCCATATATGCACATCAGTGTGGATCAAGTAGTACCAATTTAATGGTGAGTATATGTGGTGTTTGTTTTTCCATTCCTGTGATACTTCACTTAGAGGAATGGGCTCCAGCTTCATCCAGGATGATACAAGAGGTACTCTACTCTTTTTTTTTTTTTTTTTTTTTTTATGGCTGAGTAGTACTTAGTAGTACTCAATGGTTTACATATACCACATTTTATTAAGCCAATCATGTTTTAACTGAAGAATCAAGACTTTTCCTAATAAAAAATAATGTAGCGCTTTTAGTGTGTGTGCCACTGTTATTAAAATTTCAGGTATTTGGGGATTGTTAAAACTGAATGTTTAGCACTCATTAAAATACTTGCTGGGGAGAGATTCAGGAAGAGTCCTTAGGAAGTAAGCTGACTTGGTGGTATGAGCCAGGACAAGCTAAAGAACATTGCACCAATTATCTCTGCTTTAAAAGTAATACCTCAAATCAGAAATATTAATTTAGGGAGAAATCTCGTAAGCTATATGGATTTTTGGATGTATGTTTACTTAAACTATGTGTTTGTTTATACATTTGCACATGTTAATGTTTGTGTTTTTATTTAATAAATGTTACACACTCATTGTAGAACACGAGAAGAATATTTTAAAAAGTATATAAACACAAAAATCGTCCTACTTCATCTGGTAACATGTCTTTTTCTCCAATTTTATTATTTTTGTATTTTTAGAAAACCTTAAAAATTTTCATTACAAGATAAAGTAGTTTGATTTCCAGGTTTTTTTTTTTTCACTTTCTAATTTAGAATTGATTTAGTTTTACATAATGGAACCAAAGAAGTACAGAGTATCTATCCCAGCTTTCTCTAATATCAGCATGTTACCTAACTGTGATATATTTGTCAAAAGTAAGAGATTAATATTGGTGGGATACTATTTAGTGAACTACAGATTTTACTCAGAATTCACTATTTTTTTTTCCACTAAAGTCCTCTTTCTGTTCCAGAATTCAGCAGAAGATAATACAATGAATTTAGCCAGCATTTTTCTTTTTTTAAAAAACCTGACATTATACTGTGTTCTCTTTTGCATATGGCCTTTAAAAATAAAGACACAGGTATCTGCTCAGAGGAAAGGGTGCTAATTATATAGACAAAGAGGTCTCCTAGGTAGTCAACTCTAGTCATAGACCTCTAAAAAATTATAGTGAAAAGGCTGACCTCTGTTAAATGAAAGAACTAGGTTTAACACTCAGGAAGGAATAAACTTCAGTCAAACTAAAGAGGACAATAAAAATTAGCTCTAAGAGATAGCTTCAAGAGCTCCAGAAATGTTAACGTAATATTGGGTTCTTGCAAATTAACCTGAAGATGAAACAGCAATCTTGTACTTATCTTGAAATGAACAGAACAAGGAGGAAAAAAGGATGAAGAAATTTGCATTTTCTATTAAGAAGTTTAGTTTGTCTATACTGTGAGAATTTTACCCCAAAACACTTA
>NW_012145745.1:2757789-2758763 GCF_000956105.1 Propithecus coquereli
AAGTGAGTTTGACAGAAGTTTAAGAATATTTGATGCTGAAATAGGGCTTATAAAACTTATTTGAAAAATCTGAGCTCCTATTTTAGTTTTAATACTGCCTTCAATACAATATAGATAAAATGTATAAGAAAACAATAAAGATTTCACAAATAACATATTGACTTTTGCATTATTTAGGCTGTAAGTTCAGAAGGGTAGGCCAAAGACCCCAAGTACGTAGTGGCTTCAACAGGATTTAAACCTGAAACCCAGGTAGGAAGGGTCTTCTGCTTCACAAAGTCATCATGGGCTGAGGTTATTTTATATTGCAGCATCACCATCCCTAGGCAATTGCCCTCATCATATGGCCTGAGATCGTTCATCTCCTTTTCAGCATTCCACACAATGAGAAGGACACAGGTAGAAAGGTCATAGAATTTTTGTTCAAACTGAGAGTAGAAAGTGGCTCTGTTAATACCTATTTTAAAAAAATCATGTAAACTGGTAATGTCCAAGGTAAACCTTGGATATGTAACATTGTAGAGAAAGGAGAAGCAGATGGTAAGTCTGTCTCTAAAGGTATAACACACAAGTTGCATGCATCATTTCTGCTCACATACCATTGCCTACAATTATTCCATGGCCACACTTCAAATGAGGCTTCAAAATCATGTTTTTACCTGGAAGACTACATGTTCAGTTAAAAATCCTACTTAAAAACCTCTAGGCCAGGTACAGTGGCTCATGCCTGTAATCCTGGCACTTTGGGAGGCTGAGATGGGAGGACTGCTTGAGCCCAGGAGTTTGAGGCTGAAATGAGCTGTGAGATTGCACCACTGCACTCCAGCCTGGGTGAGAGCAAGACCCTGTCTCAAAAAAGAAAAAAAAAAAATCTATAGAAAAGGGAGATGGATGTGAGCTGGCAACTGGCAGTGTCTGCTATATCATCAGAAAATACATGCAGCCAATCATCACATCCTGCCTTTAACCAAAAA
>NW_012145745.1:2760707-2770908 GCF_000956105.1 Propithecus coquereli
ATATTTATATCCAATGATTTACTTTTACATTTTACTTTAAACACTGTACATCTGGCTTGTGATTCAGGAATGATTTATTAAACGTAAGCATGTCTGACCACGAAAGCAAGTTTTATTTTAAGAATGATTTTAAGTTTTGTTCATTATCCATTTTTATTAAGGATATTTTAGGTGGCCTGAGTGACGTAAGAACATGTTTCATGGTGGGATCATTAGCTGGAAGGCTCTTGGCTAAGAAAAAGAAATAAAGATGAGACATGACGGTTCAGACCAAATCACATTGACAAAAGGAAAATTAATGAAATATGAAGCCAAAGATTTTTTTATAAATCGGTTAGAAACCAAAGTATACAATATAGTTTAGAGTTAAGTCTTATTTCCTGATTGTAGAGAATGGAAAAAGTAAGATTTCTTAAGCCACATACCAAATAGTAAAGTAGACCAAGAATAATAAGCCATGATTTTCGGAACAGAGATTAATCGACATGGATGAATCACTGGTGGAACTTTTCCTGCAGGCTGAGATCCTCTGCTCTCTATCACTGTGTCTTTCTCAATTTTGAAGTGAAATGAATAGCATGATTAGAGCATTAGACAGCATCTAAAACACCCCTCCATTTAAATTATCACTCTTGAATTATGAAGAAATCAATTTTTAAGTAATTTTAGCTTCTTTCATTTAGTTGACAATTTCTCAATTAACTGGTAATGTGTATTTGTTCTGTGTGTAATTAGAAACTTTCATCTGGATAAAAAATATTCAGAAAACATTGATAGTTTATACCTTTAGGCTATGCGGTCAAACTAAATTAATTAGTTCTATGGAAATACTATCAAAACTATGAAGAAAGAAAAATAGATAGACCCTGCCGCTGAAATAGTCTAGCAAAAGGTATGGCAGTGCTGAGTAATCCAAGAATGATAAAGTAACAAAAACCAACAGTTATTAATCAGCCACTGTTGAGCATCTAATGTGCCTAGCCCTGAGAAATTTTATGCAAGGTCTGAAACTAAAAAATAACGACCATTAACTTTTTAAAAGTTTTCCTAGGGAGCCCTTTTTGGATTGTGTGTTTAAAAAATCATACTCTATAGTGGCAATAATAGTTTTCTAAAGTTAGTTAACTATTACAGACACATAGTACGTTTTTAGACAAGGCTTCTAACTTCTGTCAGATACTCATATCTGTCTATTCTGCATTAGTTTCTCTGAAGCTTTGCTGCTACAAACTCTTAACATTTAGGTGAATTCTAAGGCACTGTCCATGATTAGGAAAATATTCTCCATGAAGTGGAGGTCTGAAATACTACTGGACAAATGTTAAGATTGGTTCAGTAGTGGTAAGGTGGGGTTGACTGAATGAAAATTTGACTGTTAGATTGAAGAGAATGGATTAAGTTCTATAGTTACTAGTGGCCATGATAAATTTTAAATTAAGATAATGCCACAAATGAGATTATATTATGAAATATAAGATTTATTAGTGTTATTTTCTCTTAGTAATCTCACTGCTTTATTTCATTTTTCATCCCTATTTGTCTATAAACCTTATATTGTGATCACAATCATTATAATAGCTATCACAAGTAATTTTATATTAAAAGACTTTACAAATAGTATTTATAACATCTCAAAAATATTGCAGCACAGGTTGTATTACCTTACTTTACATATGAGGAAACTAATGCTTCTGAGGGTTAAGTGATTTGCCTAATGGAAAGAAGAGGTGGGGTAACTCAGCGAAAGGAAATTCCTTAGTAAATCTAATCACTCATTAAATTCTTCTACAACTAATTGCCTGGTGAGTATAGTGGTTTGGGATTAAAATAGAGAAATGGTATTTTTATTTATTTTTTTCACATGGGTTTATTCAGAAGAGAAACAATAATTAGCAAACAATGAGACTTTCAACTATCAAAATAATTTCACATAAACAGAGATGACCAGAAATTGTAAGTACAATTCCACCACATACATCACTTTACAATTTAAATTATATGTAGACTTAAATTATATGTAAATTTAAATTTTTTCTGGCCCAAACCAGAAAAAAGGTTTTGATAAGGACCATGAATTTCTCCCTTACTTATGGAGTATAACATACAGGATTGAGATCATTGTGAGTTATGAACTTTTTTTTACTCAAACCTTACCTGTTTGAGAGACAATGTAGAACTATAGTGCCTAGGTTTCATATTCCAGTTCAATGTTTACTAGCTATGCACTTTTAGGCAAATTATTTAATCTCTGTATGCCTCATTTTCCCATATTTAAATATGGATAATAATAGTATCAATTAATATAGTTAATGAGATGTTTATATCCATAAATGTTAGTTTTTCTTATTCTTTTTCATGTTTAGTCTACTTCTTCCAAGAAACCTTCCTATATTACTATAGCTTACACTGGTTTCCCATTAATTGGCAATAATATGTACTTATATTAAATATATAGTACCTGACATTTTTGCTTAACTCTCCACATGATTGATATTAGCATTAATAATGAAGGCAGAGACCTAATAAGGTACAAAGCACATACTATAATATATATATGTATTTCTTATTTTTGGCCCAATATGTAAAAGGTTTTGGCATTTAATTGTTTTTCTTGGATAAAATAAAATGACTAAAACTCTATGAAGGCTAAATTTATAATGGAAAAATAACTGACTCATCACCAGAAAGGTAGACTATAGAGTTGAATGATTATATCTATATTTTGCCTGCTGAATGGAATGTCATTTATGGGAAAACCAACACTTCATTCTTCTATTTTTTAATTCATTCAATTAAAAAATGTAGTCTGATCTAAATGAACTCATATAGAATGAGAAATAAAGTATCAGTGGATCATTATTAATTAATGAACCAATTCTTTATAATTAGTATTTATATTTGGGCTGAATGCAAAAATTAAAAGGAATTACATGTACAATAATGAAGTTAGTTTTCATGACTACTAATAAAAATTATGTAAGAACATAGATAACATTTTATCATTTCATCAAATAAAAAATACCCCTAAAATATATATACTTTTTTTCCCATGTGGTGCTCAATATCTCATAGGACAGAAGTTCTCTTTCATTGAAAATTATTTTATAAAAATAAGTATTGTAACATTAATAAAATGACTGTTTACTTTATTTCAAAGGGCAACATACATAACCTAAACATCTGTACCCCCATAATATGCTGAAATAAAAAAAAAAAAGGCACTAAAGCCATTGACTTTGTTTGATCTTAAATTAAATGTATGTAATTTAGTAATGCTATGGAACACATGTGCCCTATAGTTGAAAATAGGAAGAAATGAGAGGCCTTCTTTAAACTGCTGGATAATTGTTTCACTCCCTGTAATTTTTTTTGAGTCTATATAAATGTTTAAACACAATCAATCATAGTTTTAGATTACATTGAGTTCTTATTTGTAAAGATCTAAAGCTTACCATCTATGTCATACTGTATTCTCCTTGCCTATGGTCTTGTTGAGGGGGTGGGAGTGCAAAAGCATGATCTGAAATGAAATGAAATAACAATAAAAATACTCTATATGTAGTTAATATATGTACACTGAATGAACAAAAATATTTCATCATAGGCTGGCCTTAGTAAAATTGCAAAGCACTGTTATGAAGGCCCAACAATTCACATGCTAATCTTTTCTCAAGTCAACATAGTGACCTATTTTTTTAGATCACACAAAGATAACATTTGAGTGCCAGAAATAAAACTTTTAGAAAATGAATTTCACTTGAAGAAAATGAGTATCAAGTGAAGCTTTAGGACTTTCACCATGTGAAAGTAAGTTTTACTGTAAGCAACACACATAAAATGGTATGTTGGTGATGTTTCACTCAAATCACAGGCAAATATTGTTGGCAAGAATATAAAACATTTACCACTTTATAATATTTTATGATCAACTCAAGAAAATTTTAAATATCATTAGTTTTCTTACATAATCATCTTACTATGAATTGACAAATCATTTACACAAGATCTCTGGAGAGAATGTATTGCTAGGACATTCAGTTCTGTTTTATAGAAAAGGTGGCACATAATCCAGAGACCTGATTTAAAATGTCACATAAGGAATGGTAACTTCCTGTAACATATGGATCATAATTCTCACATTAGAAAAGAAAGAAACAAGAATACATTAATAGCATATCTTGCCATTTCTACAATTAAGAATATTATAACGTTTGTTGAGAAACCATTTTCCAACCATTGTATTTCTAATATTTTAAAGATTATAATATGGCAATATTAATGTAATAAATTTTACTTCAATGAAAGATTATGAAGACAAATTGTATTCTAATTGATGCTGTTATAAATAACTGCTTCTTCCGATACAAAATGCTATAGGTAAGAGTATTCATTTTTATAACAAATCCCTTCAAGCATATGCTTAGGAGTAAAGCAGAACAACTTTGTGTAAATTCTGTTTTATAAGGAGGATTTAGAACAGGTTATGAATGCAGGTAATTTAGTGAAAATACTATTATTAATGGTATAAACTGCCAAATGGAGTTCTCGAGTCTCCAGAAACTGTGTTTACTACCTTTTCCAAAGTGACTTAATGGATTTTTAAAACCATGTCTTCAGTTTCATTGCTCTTGTTTAATGGAAAGTGTAATTTTAAGCTTCTCCTGATTCCATTCAGTGGAAAATCCCGTTTGCATAATCCCACAGCTTTTCTTTATTGGAAATATCTTGTGTAAAACCTGGTTATTCAAGTTTCTCTCTACTTAGAATTGATTGAAGAATTAAAAATAAATGAAAATACATAGTTTGACATTCAGGCCTCTGTGTTATTTAGGTACGTTACTGAAATTACATCTAAACAGCTCCAGATCTTCTCAAATTGTCTAAAGCTGTATATTAAAGGAAGAAAGCACGTTAAGATACAAAGGATTTTCAAAAACGTATTTTCAAAATGATGGTTTTTATATTTTCATTCATTCAATAGAAATTTATTGAGTGTCTACTATCTGTAAGGCAAAGAACCAAGGATTGAATTACACAGATATGTAATATAGGCTTTCCAAAATTGCATCCACATAGATTCTTTTGTGAATTGTGTGTTGAGAAATTTTGTACACAGAAATTACTTTGTCTTCTGCATGACTGTATTATAATTAACTCATTCTGTTCAAAATAATGAAAAATCAAAAATAAGCTATATCAATAAATATAGCATGAATGTTTCTGATTACAAACAGCACACACACTATCATCTCTTCTCTCATATAAAACACAATTAAAATTATAGAAATGAATAAAAATAACTGTTTAAAAAATGAAACACACAGCCAGAAAGAAAACCGGTTAAAAATCATCTGTTGAGGGAGATTTTTTCTTTATCACTAATACATAAAGAGAATGTATCCATCGTGAGTTGATTTTTGTGATAGGTGAGAGATATGGTTCCTGTTTCAGTCTCCTATATGTGGCTATCCAATTTTCCCAGCACCATTTATTGAATAGGATTCTTTTCCCCAGGTATGTTTTTGTATGCTTTGTCAAATATCAGATGACAATATGAGGATAGTTTTATATTTGGGTTCTCAGTCCTGTTCCATTGGTCTATGTCTCTGTTCTTGTACCAGTACCATGCTGTTTTGGTGACTATAGCTTTGTGGTATATCTTGAAGTCTGGTAAATAGATGCCTTCCCATTTGTTCTTTTTGCTTAAGGTTGCTTTGGCTATAGAAGGTCTTGGATTTCAGAATAAATTACTCTCTAGCCAGGGTAAACAAACATTTTAATTCAGACAAAATCTTTTTCAAGAATCAAAACTAAAGAAATATTTAAACCTGTAAGATTTCAGGAAATATTGTTTCCTGAAATATATGTAAAGAAAAAATAGAGGAAAACCTTTAGCTAACAAAAGAATAATGAGGAAAATTAAAGTCAAATGCTGGTAGTGTGCTTTGAATATAATTAATAATAGAACCAAGACTATCAATCATGGGGAAGTGCCACAGAAGACAATGCAAAACTAATCTATTATAACAATGTAAAATGATACAAATAAAAATTTTACATGGAAGAGGAATGACTTGGAGAAATAATAAAAATATTTTGTTATGTTATGTTACATTACAAAGGTAAGATATGAAGAATATTGCCTTTACCTAAAATGTGGTGGTGAGGAAAAAAGTTGAAAAGGGAGAGAGAAAGAATAGAGGAAACAAATAACAGTAATAAATATGATGAAGGAAACAGAGAACCAAAAGAATTATATAAAGTTACAATTATAAAAATAATCACTGGAACAAAATTACAAAATCTTTAAAGTATCAGAACTACATATACACACACACACACACACACACATATCATACATATCAAACAATGAAAGAGATCGTTTGTTAACAAAAACTGAAACATAGGAAATAAAACAAAAACTACTTTGTTATACATTAGAAAATCTGTGCTATCAAAAATATGAAGGAGTATGCCTCAACTAGTAAAAGAAAAAGGTTTCCAACAATGTAAGAAGAATTCATACAAAAAAGAAACAAAGAAAAATAAATAAGGAAAGAAAGAGAGGGAGAAAGGAAGGAAGGAAGGAAAGACGGAAGGAAGGAAGGAGAGAAAGAGAGAACGAAACAAAGAAAGGATATAGAAAGAAAGAAAGAGAAAAAGAAAGAAAGAACGAAGGAATGAACGAACCTTGGAAAGACTAAGTTCTATGGCATTTTAACCTGCCCCGTGCTCATTCCTCCTCCCTAGTTCTACGATAGGCCTGAAACCATGGTGAATACCAGCAGGACAGCAGCTGCTGATGAAGTCAAAATGGAATTAAAATTCTTACAAAGCTGTATCCCAGAGCATTGTCGTTATTTGACCTGCCTGAAAGTTCCATGGAAAACCTACTCACAGAGCTTGTCTTTATTTTATGTGATTGAGAGCTTTTCCACTGAAAACAGCCTTGTTCCTAGGAAAAGAACATTAGTCAAAAGAAAATCAACAGTGAAAAGCAAAATTAAGGACAAAAATCCTAAATTTTCAAAGCCACTTTAAATATAAAAAGATTAAAGACTCCATTTAAAAGGCAGAAAATGGCAGAATGGTTAGAAAAAATATGATCCAAATATATGCTGCCTAAAAGAGACGCACTTTAGATTTAAGGACACAAATAGGGAGAAAGTAAAAGTTGGAAAAAGATATACCATGTAAATGATAACACAACGGGAGCTGGAGAGGCTATACTAATATCAGACAAAATTGACTTTAAGATTAGAAAATGGTAATTTCTCAAAAAGTTAAAGTTACCATATTACCTAGTAAGTAATTCCACTCTCAGCTATATTCCCAAGAGAATTCAAGAATATGTCCACTTAAAAAGTTGCATATGAATGTTTACAGCAACATTATTCATACCAACCAAAAGTAAAACTAACCGAAGTGTCCACCAACTGATAAATATTTCATAGTTCAATAAAATTATAGCTATATTTAAAAATTCTAAGATATTTGTAAGCAAACTCCAGTAAGACATTTAAAATGGGGTTCATTATAGGAATATATTTGTGGCACAGTATCAATTGACTTATGATTGTAAGGTACTAGAAATTTAAAGAAAGAAATAAAATATATTATCCTGGATAGAGCTTGAGGCCATCATTTGCAGTGAGGTGTCACAGGGATGGAAAAATATGCACCATATGTACTTGCCATCAGCCATCAAATTGGTACTAACTGATCAACACTAAGGTGCTCACACGGCAGTAAGACTCACTGGGTGCCGGTCAGGTAGGGGGTCGGGGGTAAACCCACAACTAATGGAAGCGGAGCGCACTGTATGGGGAAAGGGCACGCTTGTAGCCCTGGCTTGGGAGAGGCAAACGCGTTACATGTAACCAAAATGTTCACACCCCCATAATATCCTGAATTAAAAAAATATATATATATACTAAAAATAAAAAAAGAAATAAGATAATCAGAGATATTGAAAAGTTTTGACAAAATTCAACATCCATTTTTTATAAAAATAAATTAATTAAATAGAAATAGATGGATATATCCTTCCCATGATTAAATATATCTATATAAACCCAAATGCTAGTATTATGCCTTATGGAGACCAGTATATACATTTTTAGCATAGTCAGGTATGAGATTATGATAGTCTTTTCTTTACTTAATGTTGTACTTGAAAACTACTCAGATTAGAGAAGGTGAGAAAATTAACATTATAAAATTAGAAAAGAAGAGATAAACTTTCAATATGTTTAGTTAATATGGCCAATCCAAAAATAATAATAATATACCAAAGCAGCAATAACAAAACAATGAAATTAACATTTTTTCCAATTTAGTTTTCATAAATAAATAGATTCTATGTGTATAAATAACCACAAATTAGAAGATAAAATGAAATGGAAGATCCTATTTATAAATGTCATAGAATAAATGATATCTAACATGAAAATTTAATAAGGGAGAAATTTATAATGAAAACTGGAGTTTGCAAAAGAAGATATAAAAATGACAACTATAATCTTGGAGAAAATATTCAGTATTATTCAACATACTATAACATAATTTCAAAATAATGGCATAAATCTTCCCAAAGTATGTTATAAATTTAATATGATTCTTGTAAAAAGACATCAACATGTATTTTTCCTGGAACTAGACAAAGTAGTCCTAATGTTTAAATAGAAAAACAAAAATTTAGAAAATAGCCCAGAAGGAGGAAGAAAGACAGTAATAAAGGATGACTAGACCTACCAGTTATTAGAACCTAGTATAAAACCTCAATAATTAGAACAGTGTTAAATTAGAGCATGTTTAAGCAGACAACAATGGAACAAAAGTTCAGAAATGACCTTTATAGAAACAGAACTTTAGTCTATGATACAAGATATCTTCAAAAATAAGTGGGAAAAACATCACCCAGTCAACAAAAATTGTGTTAGGACAACTGGAAAATAATCTGTAAAAATCTGGCTAGATCCATACCTCACAAGGATGAATTCTAAAAGAATACAAATTTATACATTAAAAAAAGGTAAAAGAAACCATAGATGTACAAGAATGAACCAAGGAGAATATCTGTAACCTTGGAGTGGAGAGAAGCTATTTCTAACTAAAATCCAGCAAGCAGAAGAGACAATTTCGATAATGTTGACTGCACTACAAAATAACTCTTGCATCAGAAAGAAACAAACTACAGTGACAATCTAAAAAAATAAAGTCAAAAACAAATAATAAAGTGATAAATAATACATGCCACTCATGCAACATAAGGCTTACCTCCCTAATACATATTAACACAAACTTGCTACAAATTCATAGGAAATAAATTTTTTAAAAACCACAAAAACAATGATCTAAATAATGTGAACACAGAAGTGAGGATGATCCTTTTAAAACATATGTCACTGAGTTATACTTTCCTCTATGCACATGTGTACTCATTGGTCAGTTCCAGCTTAATAATGAGTACATGTGATGTTCGTATAACTCAATCGAAATCAGTCAGAGCGGCAGTGGGGAGGAGGGGATGGACGATGATCTACCTAACGGGGGTACAATGAACACGATCTGGGTGACAGGCATGTTTACAACCCTGACTCAAATATTACAAAAGCAATCCATGTAACCAAAAACATTTTTACCCCCCATAATAATTCTGGGAAAAAAAGAAAAAAAAAAAAAAAAAGCTAAATGCAAAGGTGCTGGCAAGTGCCAGTGGCTTGGTTTTGGAAATCATATCCAATGACATTTAAATGCAAAGAGAAGAGGTTTAAATAAAATATGTCATATCAGACCACCCTTCTGGTCAATCATCTCCAGTAGCATCAAAGCCAATGTTCTTCAGATGACCTACAAGACTTTACAATAGCCAGAGCTGTTCCCTCCCCTTCTCCTCTTATCTCCTAATGTTCTTGCTTCGTTCATTTTCTCTAGACATACTATTCTTTGCTGCTCCTTTAGCAAGTTAACTCTGTGTCAGGGTTTTTGTAGTTTATGTTCCTTCTGCCTGAAATGTCCTTTCTTAATATCCACATGGTTCTCAACCTTAGTTCCTTTGAGTACATACTCCCTGGTTACATTTTTGTAACTGTAAGCCACCTTCATCCTATTAGCTACCTAACTCTGTCCTGGTTTATTTTATTTCTATGGCACTAATCCATCTCAAATACTTGCATTTTATTAATGCTTCTGATTTTTT
>NW_012145745.1:2772038-2773839 GCF_000956105.1 Propithecus coquereli
ATAACTTGTCAATTCTAAAAGCTTAGCTAAAGTCTCATTCCCTAATTCTCAGTGGAGCAAAATCATTTGTATATTTCTATCTCTTCATTAGTTTATAATCTCCTTAGAAATAGCGGTCATGTCCTATTATCTATCTCAATATCTATATAGTATATTTCCTGGAATATAATGTCTTATACATTTTCAAAATGTATATTTAAATTTTATTGAATTGAAATGAACTGGCTGGTTTACTTCATAAACAGGCTTCTCCTAATTCACTGTCTCTTCACTTTTTCTTACCGCTTTCTCAAAGTAAGCCAAAAATTTCTCCAAATATGTCATGTCTGAAACTATCATTTTTTTTCTTTGAATCTAAATATCCCATATGAAGAGATTTGTGCTTATTATTTTAGGCTCTAACTCAAATAAACCATAATTGCTGGTATATTTGTATGATGAATTTTTATGTAAAATTGCTGAAATAAGGGATATATGTATATATAATTTCAACAGTATGATAGAGTTATGATAGTTATTACAGTATATATTTATTGTAGACATTATTTGCCATTCTTTTAATTTCCTTGATTTTCATATGTGAATGAGTACAAGCACTCTGTACTTCTCCAGATCTCTAAAATATTACTCATTCTAGACCAACAGTTACATTAGTGCTTTTACAAACTGCTGATATCACAAAAGCCAGCCTTTTATTTCTCTCACCAGTATTTAAATGTGTAGTTTAAACAATACAAAACAAAACCTAACAAATGATCCTAGAAATTCTGATGCAATTGTTCTCTTCTTGTGGAAAATAGACTCATACCAAGCTACTCCTATGTCAGGACTGTGTTTATAGCCTCTTTCCTTGTTTGGGCATATTATAAATTCTCAGGACATAACACAAAACCATATTAAATATAAATATATAAAGCCTATCATAAGACCAACTTTAAATGAGTTTTATTTATATAACTTTAGGGATTTATAGAGCCACTTGTTTCTTTTAATGAGCTGGAAGAACTAAGATTTTACTATACTCAAGACAGAAATAAGGGCCAACCGATCTGATAAAGACAAAAGTAGAGGTCTTCCTGAGTTTGTCTCCCAGATACATGCCATTTTAATTCTAAAGATTTAAGAGTCATCTGAACTCAAGTCAAGATGAAAAGTAGAATTTATCAAGTACTGGCCTTCTTATTCTAAGTGCAGAGACCTATCAATGTCTGTCTCTTGGCTACCCTCTTTGTAATAAATGTAGGCTTGATGTATAATGAAAACCAGCTGAGTAGTTTAAGGTACAGATGACTTCTTTTCTTCTTATTCCAACTAAGATTGGTCTTACTCTTCATAATCTCTCACAGCTGCCAAAAATCCATTTTATCTTTGCATGAGGTGAAGTTTCCATTAACAACTATTAGAGTAGCAGAGGTCAGACATTCAGTGTCAGATGTGCTACTAAAAAGAAGGACCGAGCAAAGAAAGAGTCTATGAAGAGGGGATAAAAATCAGCTCAGACTTTGGAACTTATAAAAATGCTTTGCTCTTTCATATTTTCCTTGCCTTTATTGTTGATAAGATTATTTTAGAAGACAAAAGAAAGGAGACTTTATGTGCGAACTCATCAATTATGACAATTGAAGAAAGATTAATTGAGTTAGTGCTTGCCCCAGAAAATGTTGCCACTACTGGACTGCTGATATCTCCAGGTCACAAGCTGTAACAATGGTATCTAGGGATGTAAACAAGGTTAGTAATTTCAACACTTGGTCATGTTGGATGATTCTCTGGTTCAACTCATAACACAACATCACAGAAG
>NW_012145745.1:2776064-2777654 GCF_000956105.1 Propithecus coquereli
TGTTGTCTCTATCGTAGCAGTTACCCTCATGCGATATGCATCACAGCTTGTGGCGGATGCTTGTTTGGACAACCAGATTGTGAGCTCCTTATAGACATAACCTTACATATTCATGTTTGAAACTCTCCATCGCCAAGCTCCCCAAAAATCCTTACATATAAGAAGCACTCAATAAATGTTTTGTGAATTGAACCGAGAAATAATATTCTTCATTGAATTCCTGTAAAATGAAAACAATAGATGCTTTGGGTCCCACTGTTGAGTTGAAGGTAAGGTCATTTCTTGCCATCAGGCTATGGCTGACTTAAATTAAATATTTATACCATTCATCTGCTGCTGTGTAACATGTCTTTTAAAACACAGGAAACATTAATCTGCAGACGAATAGTATTAAATCTTTTCACAGTATTTCTCTTTTACAAGTAGAACGTATACTAAATGCAATGTTTCTGCCCCATTCTATAATAGAATCACAGTAGAATGCATACTATCAATAGACACCTACGGTGAGGGCAATAACGTGCATATGGTGCATTATAACATCATCGTGCTAGTTTCAAAAATTGAGAAAATAAAAAATATAGAGAATGTTATGACTTAACTAATACAAGCACATGCATTAAGTCAGGTCTTTAAAGGAAAGCTTTCACATGTGGGAAACATAAGCTAGAGTAGCATGTGTTTTGCTATGTGGTAACCCCTTATCCTCCTCCATTTGGTTGACCTATATCATAGCACTGTGGGTGTCCAATTTTGCTCTCTAGATGGAGAGTGATGGGACAAAGGGAAGGTAGACAATGTGGTGACCAGACAGCAACCTGTACTAGAGCAGAGGAAACAGAATTGGCACAGCTATTACCATGACCCATAGTATAAATATGCATTGCTCAGGTTTTTAGATTGGTTCATAAACACAGTGATGTCCAAGAAGTGTCAGGTTGAAACTATGACATAGTTGAAGGCAGAAGAATTTAACAAGAAAACAAGCCCAAAATTGTTTTGGATCTGTAGAATGATCAACTGTCTTCAGTTTATGATTAATCCCTTCTTTTACTGGAAGGGAGTTAGTGGTAGGATATGTTGGAAAGTTAAATATACCACAAAAAATGTATACTGGGCACTCCATGATTTCATCTCCCCACTCTCACCTGTTTGGTGATGTTAACCTGGGCAGAACTTTCCTGTTCTCTATTTAGTGAGAAGTGGGTTGATAAGTTTGTATTGTATGATCTGGGCTTCATTTAAACTTTTCTAGATACTTTCAACCTGGTAATGAAGAGCATCCCATATTTATGGTACTGAAAACCACAGAACTCAACATAATTGAGTCCTGTCTTTTTCCCAAAAGATTCTTATCTTATAAACTTTGAAAATTTTGTCTTTGCATTACCTAGATTCTTTTCTCATTCTACATTATTTGGCTAAGGAATCTTACCTGTATCTGTCTTATACTCTTCTTTGAGATTTAAATTTGTATATAAACTAAATACTTGATCTCTCTCCTTGGAAATTGAAAACGAATCTCAAATTTAAATTTTGTATAATTTTTTCTTTTATTTTTCCCCTCCACATCCAGTCACAACTTAGAAT
>NW_012145745.1:2777704-2779129 GCF_000956105.1 Propithecus coquereli
CCAATTGAATGTGATTTTTAATTTCACTACTTTGAATAATTTAATATCATGAGCATCAGTTAAGACAATTATGGCTTCAAATAACATAAAATTCCATCTCACCTCAGTGAACAATAAGGAAAATTTACCATCTCACATAACAAGAATTTTCAGCATTGAATAGCCCAGGACAGTTCATCCAGCAACTTAATATCACCATCATGAATGCAGTTTCTTTGAATTTCTTCACTCTGCCATTCTCTGCATGTATCCTGTCTTCAAGCTTATATACCTCATCTCAGGGTGACCACCACCATTCCAGGAGTGACATGGGAGAGGTAAAATCCTTAACCTCATGTAAAAAGACTGTTTCTTCCTATACTTCTCTTGTTAAGAGCATAAAATATCTTAAAAACTCCCCAGGAAACATTACTTCATATCATCTTGACCTCTAAACTAACCATGGTGAATGGTAGAAGATGATTGGTTTAGACTAATAGCAATTTCAGTATAAATCATGTAAGAAAGATTAAGCACCAAAATAAAACTGAGGCAAAGCCAACATGGATGGCATGGTAAATGGCTCCTGTATAGGCAACAGTCAGTCCCTACTACGAGAAGCAGGCTACATTTTCCCCAAACTCATTTTCATTGACTCATATAACCTGAATTTTAATCTAATACTTTGTTTGGTGTCGGAATAGCATCTAAAATATTTTAAGAAGTGGTCATCAGGAATCTATTGGACACCTCATGTGTGAAATATCCTGGACTGCATGTATATCTCTATATCTGGAAAATCAAACACTGTGATTTGCAACTTCAACAAGACCATCACAATGGGGCAAAGTTGGATCCTTGAATGAAAAGTTTGGAACACAGCAAACAAAAAATATCCACCTTTATTCTTTTGCTTGCTTACGTATTTATTCTTCATTACATAAGAAACATCGTATTTACTATGCGCAGATAATGGATAAAGTGCACGAGACCAAACTAAAAAGTATGTGTCTGGATATGACACTGTTCTCAAGTTGATCATGATGGCCAAGTGAAAAACAAATGGACGATTATAATATTGAGATAAATGATATGACAGAGATAGACAAAGCATGCCGTAGAGACATGTAGGACTAGCATATAATTTAGACATGGTTTTGAAGGTCAAATAGAGCGTCCACTTGCCAAAAAAGGTGCTGTCACGAAGAATAAAGTAATTCTTAAAGTGTAAAAAGAGTCAGCTAAGTAGAATAACAAGAAGAATGGTGTTCTCAGTAAAGAATCACTAATACAAAGGAGTGTGTGTGTGTGCAAGTGTTATGAGAGACAGGGAGAGAGACAAAGCGAGAGACTGATTGGAAGACTGAAGAACACTGTACCATAAATAGCAAAAATTACTGAGTGAAAGACATGAAGTTGGACAGTTCAAGCCAAATCACAAAGGAC
>NW_012145745.1:2788651-2794288 GCF_000956105.1 Propithecus coquereli
TCATGTCACATAGTCATAAGTTATATTGTCAAATATTAGGTTTTTAAGTATAAAATGTTCTATTTTCTTAAGTACTAAGTTTGACAGTCGATATCTCTTGACATTTCACTTTAATATTTCTTGTTTCATGTTTCTTGAGAAGGTACATTCTCATTCTTTCAAATGCACATTTTGGTTTGTGATTATCTTCCAATTTTTTTAGAGCAAGTTTTGTAAAATCACAAATAAGTCAAAAATTTGTGTTATTTTCAAACATGACTTCTGTCATGGAACTAATGCAGCACAGACAGCTTGAAATATGAACGAAGTGTTTGGGAAGGATGTGGCTAATGAATGTAAAATACGTGGATGGTTTGAGAAATTCTGTTCTGGTGATTTTAATCTTGAAAATGAGTCATGTGGGCAACCTGAGACCAAGGTGGGTAATGATGAGCTGAAAGTTGTAGTGCAAATGAAGCCATCTCAACCTACACATCTCAACCTGCACATCTCAACCTGTCCATAAGCAGCAAGGTTTGACGTTACTATTCCAACAATATTGGATCATTTGAAACAAATGGGCAAAATAAAGAAGCTGGATAGAAAGGTTTTGCGTGAATTAAACAAGTGTCAGCCGAGAAATTTTCTTAAAGCTTGACTTTCTTTGCTGTCATGGCATAAAAGCAAACCATTTCTACACTGTATTGTTACATGTGATGAAAAATGGATTCTCTTTGACAATTACAAGAGTTCAGCACAATGGTTGGATAAAGATGAAGTGCTGACACACAGTTCAAAACCAAATATTCATCAAAAAAAGCTAATGGTGTCTGTTTGGTGGTCCAGTGCTGGTATTATCCACTACAGCTTCATGAAATCTGGTCAACTGATTACAACAAATGTATACTGCAACCAATTAGACAAAATGAGGATGCTTGTGATGAAGCAGCTGAGATTGGTCAGTAGAGACAGGCCAATCCTCTTACAAGACAATGTTTGATCACATGTCGCACAAACAAAGCTGTGCAAACAACATAGGCTGGACTTAGAAACTCTCTGTCATCCACCATATTCACCAGACCTTGCACCAACTGACTACCCCTTCTTCCAGGCTTTGGACCACTGTTTGCAAGGAAAAATATTCAATTCTCAATAAGCTGTGGATGGAAAATGTCTTTTGCCATTTCATTACCACTCTCTCTCCAGGCTTATTTGCTGCTGGCATAAACAAGCTACCATTAAGACGGCAAAGCTGTGTCAATAGTTTAGGCACACATATTGATTAATTGTACTGCTTCTTGTTTGAGATATAATAAACTACACTTTGATTTGAAATCAGACGTGTCATGTTTAATGACCTAATACATTGTTACTGTTGCTTAAACAGTTATCTCTTATATCAATCAACAATAAGAAAAATATTTTGTTTTACTTTCATTTATTATTTCTCTAACAATCTTCCTTTATTTATGTAGATCTGAGTTTCTGACCCATATAATTTTCTTTCTCTTTGAAGAACTTCTTTTAACATTTCTTGCAAGATAGCTCTACTGGTGACAAATTCATTTAGCTTTGTTTTTCTGAGATTGTCTTTATTTTTCCTTCATTTTGAAGGTTAATTTGCTAGATACAGAATTCTGGGTTGATATTTTATTGTTGTTGTTTGACATTTTAAATATCTTACTTCATTCTCTTTTTTCTTGAATGGTTTTTTTGAGAGAAGTGCATTGTAATTCCTATTCTGTTCCTCTTCACCTCGCCTTCTTATAGGATTTTCTCTTTGTCTTAGATTTTCTGCAGTTTGAATATGATATACTGCAGAAAATAGGTGTAGATTATTTTGGTATTTATCCTGGTTAGCATTCTCTGAGCTTCCTGTATCTGTGGTTAGTGTCTGTCACTATTTTAGAAAATTCTCAGTCATTATCACTTCTAATATTTTTTTCTGTTCCATTCTCTCTTTCTGATATTCTCTCTCCTCTGGTATCCCCATGACATGTATGTTACATCTTTCATATTGCCCCATAGTTCTTGGATATTCTATTTTATCCTTGTCACTCTTTTTGTCTTTGCTTTCCCATTTCAAAAGTTTCTATTGATGTATCTTCAAGCTCACAAATTCCTTTTCAGTAATGCCCAGTCCACTGATGAGCCCATGAAAGATGGTCTTCATTTTGTCATGGTGTTTTTGTTTTATAGCATTTCTTTTTTATTCTTTTTTAGAGTTTCTGTCCCTCTGCTTACATTACCCATCTTTTCTTACATGTTGTCCACTTTTTTCAAGAGAATTTTTGCATATTAATCACATTCATTTGGATAGTTCTTACCTCTTTGCCATATCTGAGTCTGGTTCTGACAGTTGCCTTGTCCTTTAAGACTGTGTTTATCTTGCCTTTCAGCAAACCTCATCATTTTTTGTTGAAGGCTAAACATGATGCATCAGGTAAAAGAACTGAGTTTGATAGGCTTTTAGTGTAAAGTTTTATGTTTATTTTGCTAGAAGTAAGTCTGTGTTCACTGTTTGCTGTAGTTGTAGTGTCAGGAGATAAAATTCCCTCTAAAGTTCTTTTTTGTCTTTTTTGTTGCCTTTGGGTTTTCCTAGACTCTTCTAAAATAGCATCTGAAAGTTACAGTATTTTACCTAAAATCCCTGTTTATGGTGTGGTGGTAATGTGGGGGGAAGGGGAAACATTTGATAATCTCATGATTGAGTTTTGGTCTTTTAATGAGTCTGAATTGGTTATTTCCCCTCCACCACATCAAAGGCTAGAGGAGGCTGCAGTTATCCCTTCCCCAGATTGGTTGGCTTTGGTAAAACCCCGTTAGTTAGGCTCTGGTAAAATAGCTTCTTTTGAGTACAGGTCTTATTAAGGAGAACAAAGAGCTCTTGTCTTATTTCCAAATGGTTACTTTTCTCCTTTTTCTGCTGGAAGCACAGGGAATTTTTCTCAAATCTTCACAGTTAGAATGGTACGTTCCTGGGAGTAAAACTCGAGAAAGTATTGGGGGTCCCCCTAGTCGGGGTTCCCTGAGATATAGCGCACACCAAGCCTCCAGCAACTTGTCATTTACAGTTCAATGTGTTCCTGTCAATTCTAGCTTCAGCTGTGGGCTTTTGTTTTTGGCCTTTTTCTGCCCATAAGCTGTGATTCTCTATATCCAACTGCCTTTCTTTCTAGTTTGGGGGATAGTAGTTTGCTCTGTGAGATCAATTCTAAAATGAATCTAAGAAGAGCTGTTGATTTTTAGTTTGTTCAGCTTTTTATTTTGTGGTGAGGATGGAAGTGACAACTTCTAAGCTCTTTACATGTCATATCAAAAACCAGAACTTCAGATATTTCTTAAAAAAAACTGCCTGTAGCAATTATTCACTGTGCTCCATTTTTGAAAGACCTTTGGCAAAGTCAAAATAAAGATCTGGTAAATTGGAAAATAAAGAAATGTTGGGTAGAGAATAAAAGAAGCAAAAGATAACTACCTACTGGCTGATTGAACATTAAACCCTCTGTATATAATAATAAATTCATAGAGAGATCTTAATTTGCCTACTTTACTTAAATAACAGTCATTTTTTCCTAGTTTTCATTAGCTTCTTCCTGCAATATGAGTTTTTCTGGGGCCTTTATTTATAGTCATGTTACCTGCTGTTTTCTTTATAGGCCAATTTACATCTTTTGGGAGTAGACAGGGAGAATTTCAGAATGATTTAGGAACCAGCTGGATACAGTAACTTGCCATGTTTTTTCTCTGCCTATGAAGAGAACATCTGGTAGATATACTGTGATGGTGTGTGCTTTTGTCTTCACAATGAATCAGGCATCTTCCTGTATTTCCATTCTAAAGAGAACATGTTGCTATGGTGCATTTAAAAAAATCCAACCTGTAAATAACAATTTGTCAAGACACGCTGGCAGAATTATGTTCTATTTTAGGGTCTTGAATGGAATGCATGGTCACTGCACAAAGAGTTTGGGGAAAGCAAAATGAGTTGAAATCATGCCTGCCATGGTCTTCTTCAGGTTGTTAAATCTCCTGCTGTGAAAACACAGGAAATATTAATAATCTGACAGGAACTGTCAAGGTTCCTACGGTGGTCTTATGCCAAGCAGGAATAGTGATACTTGAAGGAAAATAATCCTGAATTAGCTGGAGAAAAACCTGACTATAAAACTGTTACCATTTTAAAGTTTTTCTTTTAACATTGAAAAATAGTGTACCTACTTTGAGTGAAGATAATAAATCCTAATGTTTTTGATATGGTATATTCCTGATAATTGACTGACTCTTATCACTTAGCTTCCATTGTGCCAGATGGTATGTAAGGAGAGGATGCATTTAAATACATATATATGACACACGTAAGAGTCTTATTTCACAAATTTAAAACTGTATCTTGATTGGGACTGGCTATATTACATTACCTCCTCTGTAGATTCCTTTTCCCCTCACCATATATCAGTACCAAAACTGGCCAAATATACTCCAGTGATATTAAAGATATTCTTCTGATGGCAATAGCTATCATTATTTATATCTTTGATTGTGTAGTTATTTCCTCATAGCTTTACAATATAGAAATTGTGTCTTGACAAATGCATGCAAGTAGTCATCCAAAAATATTTTCTTCTGAGTCTTAAATTTCATTCAAATGACAATATAATAAAATTATACACAAATCAGTTTTATCTTCATCTGTCTCACTCTGTTCTTAGTAGAAGCCACCACAATTCCATCTCTGATCTACAGAAATAACTTTCTAATCAATCTTTCCAAATCCATCCCTGCCTCTCTTTTATCATTTATCTACATAACATAGTGATGGACCTTTCCAAAAATCGTATTTAACTACCATGCCCTCTGCTTAGAACATATACTTTCTTTCCATTACTCCTTTAATAAAGACCTACAGGGCTCTGCGAGGCCTGGCCCCTAACCATCTCTCTGTAGTCTGGCTCTCTTGTGCTCAGCATCACTCAGCTTCTGTCTTCTCTTCCCACACATTAGGCTTCCACCCCCAGAAGGTATTCTGCATGTTGATTCCATTGTTTGGGGTCCTCCATTCTCCAACCCCCCTCCTCTCCACTTTGTGGTTGGAAACTCCTACTCATCCTTCAAAGGAGCACCTCCTCCCCTCAGCATCAGGTCAGACCTCCTATGAGACAATGTCAGTTCCACATACCTTTCCTCCACCGAACTCACTGCTAGTGACTATCGTGCCTAACGAGAACATGCGCCAAACAGATGCATTGAGTCTTTTCTGATATGTAATTGAGGAAGGTATGCATGTGCTGAGAAATGTATTCCCAGTACACTTTTACATGTGTGTACATGCACAAGCATACATTAAAAAGGAAAGAGAGAGAAAGATTGAGAAAAAGAGCAATGTAGAGCTGACACCTTTCTAATTAATGGCGCTTTTTTCAAGAAGTTAAAATATATGCTAGCGTTTGCACTGAAATGCAGATGGTATTTTAGTATGTTGCCATGTGATGTAATACTATAATTATGCCTTATTTCACGTTTGTTTTAAAAGTTAATACAGTTGATCTCATTATTCACATATTCCAGATTTGCAAACACACCTATTTACTAAAACTTATTTGTAGCCCAAAAAGCGATACTTACTCCACTTTTATGCACATGTCATTCTGGACATGT
>NW_012145745.1:2795654-2796686 GCF_000956105.1 Propithecus coquereli
ATTCTAGTGCTAAGAAATCTTATGGCAGAGACTGTTACCTACCTCCATACCTGTACTCTTTAGCTTAGTGCATGGCTGCTGCAGGTTAAGACAATACTCCCCAGCTTCCCTTGCGGCTAGTTGCATCCTCATATCAAAGTTCTGGCCACTGGGATTAAATATAAGTGCAGTGTGACAGCTTCTGGGAAATCTCCTTAAAAGAGAGCTGATGCAGGTCCTTTGCCCCTTCTCCTATCCTTCTTCTGACCTCCTTGAATGTGGAACATGGAGTCATGATCACCTTCACGATCATTCGAACAGTGTGAATGTTTAGAAGGACCATGCTTAGACCACCTTCTAAACCCCATGTTTAGAAGGACCCCACACTTGATTTATTGCTCAGCTGTAGACTTCTTGAAATTCTTAATAATTTTATCTTTGAGCTTGTGTTTCATAAGTGAAGTCCTGTGGAACAATGGAACATATGCTTGAGCAGAGGTGATACATGTAATATATGTTTCAGATGTTCCTTGCTTCCTCATGCATAGCATTCTCTACGCCCCATGAGGTCAGAATTATAGTGGATGGTGTGTGGGAGTTTAGCAAGATACAACATGTCACTTTCTATTCAACTGAATAAGCAGAGAATACTGTCAGTTTTAAGAGTTCACACTATCCGAAGAAGAATCTGCTTCAAATTCAGGGAGAAGGCAATAGCATTCCAAGAACACAAAGGACCAAGGGTGTCTATTATAGTCATTCTTACTTATGTTATTTCCCTGTGCTGTTAGCCAATTACTTTGCTGAAAGTGATAACCTCAATAAAAGAGAAAGATAAGGCAACCCATAGTTCTTTCTCCTTCCATTCTTTCCTAACTCATCAGTAAGGTGAAGGTAGAATACTAGTATATTGTGTGCATATAAAATGTGAAATAAAAACATTTGAGTCAGCATAATGCAGTGTTTCCACTGTTATGCATGTATCAGCTGTGAAATATGAATTGTTTAACTTTGGTGAGTTAAATATCTGAATTCAATGTTTTTATATTAGCA
>NW_012145745.1:2798291-2800465 GCF_000956105.1 Propithecus coquereli
ATTTTCTCAAGTATTACTGAAAATAGATTAATGGAGAATGGAAATAAATTAGACCAATTTGGCATGTAAACTCAATAACTCAGATAAGAAATGACAGTGGGTTGGCTCATACAGTGCAATGTAAATAAAATTGTGGGAATTTAATGTAACAGAATATATTTTAAAATGAATTTAAGGAAGTTAATATATTTTTGTATTGATTGCTAAATCCCCTCTCCTGGAAATACATTGTAAATACCACCTTATACTGAGTGATCAAAATTGTTCCCTAAGGAAATGAGGAAATAAATAATCAATCGATGAATAATAAGCAGTGTAGCTTGCAGGATCAATTTCTTTTTCCCTAGGATAATCCTTCATAGATATATTTATAGTCTGAGCTGAAAAGTATATTGCCCAAAATGAAATACAGATACAAGTCCATGTTAGTAAGTCAACATTTAATTTTGCCGTTAAAGTCATGGTAATATTTATGCTCTATGAATCAGTCAAAATATTAATCAATCCACTTCTAATAAAATTAACAGGTAGATTCAATATTTACTTTTGCAGTAATGATGTGAGTGAGAAGGTCAGACAATGACATTTGTTGAGTTCCCAGTATGTGCCTCTGGTTGTACTACTGCAGAAGGAAATAGTACCATCGTTATATAAGCCAAGAAAGCTCGGTAAAGTGAGGTAAGTTGCCCAAGACCAAATGGCTATGAAGTAGATTTAAATCTGTTATAGTAGAAAGAGGAGCTATACAAGCATGCAGCCATCCAGGCAGAGTGAGTAGCATTAATTGTCTGTAGAAGTTTGTGATGTCTTACATGTACCAAGTTTGTGAAGATTTAAAAGGTCTTGCTATTTCATCTACAACTTTAATCAAGTTTCAATACACACTACTGACCCTAGCCACCAGTAAGTTCACATGAAGCCAATGGAAAAAAGGATCATAAAGACAGATGGAGCCATTGGATCCACGCACAATTATTGCCTTATGTTCTTTTATATGATCCTTGTAAAAATAGTTCAGCTTAGCTGTCTTACTCAGATGAAAATGTAATAAATGTTTACACAATTCATCACTTAAAGAATCTAAATTTAATTTCCTGCTTGGACTTCTGTCTGTAATAAAAATATAGAAGAAACGGCATACATTATTTACCTCTTTGAGAATGACAAGTTATAAAGTAGGATCTTTGAGATAGGAAGACTAGATGTTTCTATAGCTTGTTCCAGTCACTGCATCTGTCATCATCATCAGTATAGACTGATTTGACCACATTATTAATCTTGTCTATTTATCAAACAACTTCATTGGAAAAGGTTATCAACATTGCACAGTTTGTCATTATGTGGCTAAGTATAGAAACATTAATTCTCACATCTCATTAAAATGTCATTTAAAAGGCATGGCAAGTTTTGGAAATTGGTGAATATAACTTCAAAATTTTTTGGAGGAGAGAGAATCTTAGAATCGGAGTTTCACTGTAAAGTCTTAATTGTTAAAGCATCATTCATTGACAACATAATATGGTGAATTTTGAGAAACTCCCTCCTTTAAGAGGCCTTTATCTATCTCTTGCTTACTAAAACTTTAATGTTTAAGTTTTAGTCTTTTCCTTTACCATAAATTTTGTCCTATTAAAAAAATCCTTGAATGTTGAGATGTTTATCCACGAATGTAAGTTAACTATGTTAAATGTCTCTCCTTTGGAATAGCTAGCTGAGGACAGTGTGCACTGGTAATGAGTAGTTTGATAAACAAGTAGGAAGAGCATTTAGAACTTAAGTAAAAAGAATAAAGTAGAGAAGTAAGAGATAAAGGGTTTTAAAAATAATATTAAAGATGGAATTTGTCCATTTCACAATTTGTACAGTATCTCTGCCTTCTTTTAATAAAAGAATATCAATCTGTACATGTGTTCACAGTTTTCATTTTATTTTATTTTAACAAAGTTAATGATCTAAAAGTATAGAACTTACAAATGCATGTACACGAGTGTGATTATAAGTGAGTATTCTAAAAGAAATATGTTTTCCTCATGCTCAGACATGTTTTTTGTGGTAAATACACATATTAGCAGCTAAATTTCTGTGTATGTTTTAAACATCAGCTGAGATTTACTTAAAGAAAACTAAACTTTGGTTATATAATAGACATGAAAGAGAAGAAAATAAGAATTGTC
>NW_012145745.1:2802786-2808912 GCF_000956105.1 Propithecus coquereli
ATTGATTTATGTGATTAATTTTTAGCAGATTAAATTTAGAAAATTATTATATTGTCCCCTAGCCCTAATCTCAAAAGAATGATTCAGTTGGGTCTCCGGTGTACTGCCCAAGCCCTTGGAGCCGCTGCCGATCCTGACTCTTGTTTTGGATGTTGCCCTTAGTCTTATGAGCATATTTCCATTTTATTCTCAGGATCAGCACAATGTTTGTAAACAGCAGGCTCTCTGTAAATGCATGAGAAAGAACAGATGAAAAGAAAGGAAAGAGAGAAAGAAAATAAAAATTTTGAAGGAAAATCTCTCATAGAAACATCAATATCCAAAGCAATTTTCCCTTAGTTTTAAATGCCTTGTAAAACAAGGAAAGCTGTCATTTTCTGATGAATAACTTTGTGTTATTGCAACAAATTATCTGATTACTTTATTATCAAGTGGCATGATTTCATATGCATGTAATCTTGCTTCAAGTTTTCATTAAAAGGAGAAAAATACAGACAGAAACTATAATTTGTTGTCAAAAGCATTTGTGTATTTATTAAGCACTGAGGAATCAGCTGTTAGGATTCTTGTGTTCAATAAATTTAATTTAGTGAATTGGGTGTAAGCAAAATATTGATGTTTATTATGCATCTCTGGAATGTGTATGAGAACTAACTTTAATTAAAAGCTTAATAATATGTTTCCTTATTTACTCAGGAACACAAACATTCCTTTCGGAACAACAATAGTATCCTTACCGAGACAATGATCATTAGTCATGATGGTGACCTTGGATACTCAGCCAACTAGAGACATTCTTACCTGGCACAATTAACTAAATTAATTAAAGGAAGGACGAGAGAGGTCAAATCAGCTATTATTTTTGGTAACTCCTTCTAGCTCAGTCCATGGTATATTTGAAAACTTTCTGTGGCCTCAAAATATGCAGATTATGCAGTTCAAAGTGTGAAATTGCCACATGTGCAGTTCAAAATTAAACCTAAATTTCTTACCAATGGCCTTTGTATATATCTCTAGTATTTGCCAGAATTGAGGGTAAATGAAGGAAAAAAATTTATAAACTCTTGTGTCTGATTTTCCTACTTTCATTATAATCCATCTCTGAAATATGAAGTTACATTTTATGAATTGAAAACATTTATTTTCAGTAAAACTGGTTGTTAGGTTTTAAGAATGATAGAGAGAAAATTGCAGATAAATTATATAATTTTAAGAAAAATGTCATTAAGTTATAGTTTTGCTTGGCTTCTAGACCTACATATATCACACATTTTCCCTAAAATTAGAAGGAAAAAAAAAAGCTGTTCTATTCACAAAGCAACTCGATTTTAGCCAGGCAAAGTAGAACTGAATCTAAGTCATAAGGTCTCATCTCTCATGTAGAATTTTGTTCCCTTTCAAAATTTAACTATATAAATGCCAAATTTAATTTCATGAGAAGAAAGAAGTCAGAGTTGCTGACTGGAAAGCAGGAATGAGCAAAAGAGGAAATTTGGCAAAAGAGGAAATTTCTCCTCCTCTTTGTACCTACCTTGCGTTCGCATGTTTTATCCTACTTTCTAGGCATTACTTACACACTGTCCTATTTTGTGTTATTTATTCAACTTCTTTATTTTTCTCCCTTTTGGCTGACTATTGCACCTTTATCAGTGTCAAAATAAAAAATTACAACAAATTTAGTTAGAGATCTAATTGGCTTTTCTTCACGATTGATGAATCAGGGCAGCTTGCATTCTGCAAAATAGAACTAGAGCTCCCACTCCACAATGGCAGAGCAGGGTTATTAAAGGTGGCAACAAGAAAACAGAAGAATAGAAAAAAGAAAAGGTTGGTTAACATCAGGTTACTTCAGGTTGCTTTTTTGCAAAGGGTAAAGCAGAAGGGATGTCTCAATTATGCTGACTCAGGTAGACTGGAGTCTCCTGTTTGCAGGACAAGCTGGTTTGTTTTGAGATCTATCTGCTTTCTTAAAGCTTCAATTTGATTATGTGGCATTTAGCATGAGTGGCTCTGTTTTGTTTTGGTTGAGTCTGTTGGGGCCTGGTGCAGGAGCTCAGTCCAAAACAAAGGCCTTTCATAACTTTTATTTAACATCAGAATATTAGCAAAGTAAAGCAAAACTCATATCACCCAAATCCATGGTTTATTAGCAGCTTTGTTAACAGTTTTAACAAAATATTTACAAACATTTGAGTAAAATAATGTTAATCATGCCTAATGTAGAAATTAGTGTTGAGATAGGAACAAAGGACTCTAGAATCAGTTGAACTTGAATCTGAACCTTTATTCTACAATTCTTGAATTACGTGAACTTGGGCACACTGCTTATTTTTCCCAAACTTATGTTTCTTCTTATAGATAGTGAAAGTAGCATTTCCTAACTATCAATATATCATCATTGTGGGGATCTCAACAGGTACTATATACAAAGAAAGTCCTTAGAATGTGGTGGAAGAAATATCCAATGGCTCTTAGCAATTTTTGTAATTTCGATGATGTATTATTTTACACCATGTCATAGAATGAGTTGAAGGTGCTCACATAAATGCACAGATATGTGTATATACATTATGAAGATATTCAAGGCTTTCTCTATCAGTATAACACTTTCAGTTTAAGCCATAATTGTTGGTTTTAATACCAAGAACCCTGTTTTACTGTGGGAAGTAGGACATACCTGACAATACAAAGTGTTCACAGCACATCAGCAACGGACTGGGGGTACTGCTTCCCCCTCTGTGATCATTATTACTCTCTGTTTATTTCTTCCGATCTTGTTTCCAGCCCAATAATTCAGAACTCAAAATTTCAGTTTGGATTTAAATTTAAAACTTTGTGTCTATATCGTTGTTTTTTTTGTTTTTTGTTTTTTTCATATCTGATTTAATATGAGACCTGGGGCTCTGGCTTAGGTTTCTTCCTGAATATGACCACAGCCCCTTGGTCTACACGAAAAAATGCTAGTTGGGATTTGTATCCTACTGTTAGCCCATCTGTTTCACTGCATGGCAAATCTGGTTTCCAGATTTGGGCCCTGCTAGTCCGTCCTGCTACAGCCGTGTCTTAAGATGAGTTTATACCAGTATATGCGCATATTCCACATGCATATGTTTGTATAAATCACCACAGATAAAAATGGAACTTTGTCAGATGGCACAGTGTTGTAATTCACTCCACTATGCATTTCTGGTCCTAGTATTAATTTTGAAAATAAAGTAAGGTTATCTATCTTCATTATAGTTAATGAAAAATGGAACAATTTTGATATCTTAAGTACTAAATAATAATTAGTCTAGCAAATTGGCAAACTATGACTATTTAGGAAATGAGATAATCTGCTATTTGTTTTTATCTCTCTACCACTGAAACTAATCATCATTCAGACTATAAATTTAATATAGAGACTGTCATATTTAGTCATAATTAATGATTTAGCCAGTTGAACAAATTACCCTAAAATGGAGATCATAAAATTTTATGTAGCATGTAGATAAGAGATAATAATTTTCAGATAAAATATTAGAGTCTAGAGCTGTTAGCTAATTTTGCTATATTCAATCACATAATAAATGTTAAATCATTGTCTCAAACTCTGTCCTCAATCTCAATGTGGAAATCTTTGCCTCTCATGTGTTCACTTGAGTGGAATTGATGAATAATGTATCTTTTTTTTCTGTGATTTGATGATGGGCAGCAAGTAGCATATTTTTATAGTGAACATAAAGCTTGCATTTAAGGGATTGCCTTTTGTTAGGTTATCAGATATGGTCTGTGACAAGACTGGTCGTGTTTTGTTTTTAAGTGTTTGGTGTTTAGCTACTGCAAATTTTATATATGTGCCTACAAAATAAGTTAAGCTATAATTTATTTATTTACTTATTTATTTTCATTTTTTTGTTGTTGTTGTTAAACAGAGTCTCATTTTGTTGCCTGGGCTAGAGTGTCATGGCGTCAGCCTAGCTCACAGCAACCTCAAACTCCTGGGCTCGGGCGATCCTCCTGCCTCAGCCTCCTGAGTAGCTAGGACTACAGGCATGCGCCAAACACCTGCTAATTTTTCTATTCATAGTAGAGATCTCACTCTTGGTCAGGTTGGTCTCGAACTCCTGAGCTCAAGTAATCCTCCTGCCTTGGCCTCCCAGAGTGCTAGGATTACAGGTGTGAGCCACCGCACCCAGCCTTAAGCTATAATTTAAAGAAACTGCAGTTAAAACCTGTCTTAGTCTGTTCAGGTTTCTATTACAAAACAGCATGGGCTGGGTAGCTTATAAACAACAGAAATTTATTTTGTACCATTTTAGAGGCTGACAAATCCAAGATCAAGGCACCTGCCGATTCTGTGTCTAATGAGGGACTGTCTCCTGATTCATCGAAACAGAACGTTCTTGCTGTTGTCCTCACATGGTGGAAGGGGCGAGGCAGCTCTCTGCGATCTCTTTTATAAAGGCACTAATCCCATTCATGAGGGCTCCACTTTTATGACCTAAGAATGGTCCCAAATGTCCCACCTTCTAATGCTATCACCTCGGGAGTTAGGATTTCAACATACACATTTTAGGAGGACACAAATATTCAGACCATAGAACAATTCCATCATCTACTGATAAAATTATTTTGCAATTCATGAAAGATGCTTATCAGACAGACACAATATGAAACAGTAATTTATTAATCATTCCAACTAAACACAAAATTAACTAACTTGAAAATGTTTGAGGAGATTGTGCATGGAATGAATTGATTACCTAGGCTTGTCTGGGTCCTTAACTGAACTTTCAAGAAGTCTGGCACCATAAATAGTTACATCCAGCATGCCCAGCTGCCTGAAGATAACTAGAAAAATAAACCAGCTGTGCTACAGGACCTTACGCATATGTCACTTTGCAATATTCCAGCTGGAATTCATTTCTGTCAGGTTCTCCCTTTTGCTGTCCCTTACTTCCTGCTGGAAGCTTATCCCGCTTGTTGGCATTTATTCTGGAACTGAAATTTCTTTCCAAACAAAGCTTACTTCCTTAAGCGGGATTTTGTTTAGGTCTGATTCACCAGTCTGCACACAATGACAGCCTTCCCCTCTTCTCGCAGTCATGTAAGCAGATGGAATCTATTTTCCAGAAATTCTCATTGACCTGGAATTCAAAGAACAGAGATCTCCCCCCAAAAGATGCTCCCCCCACCCCAAGCCCTCACTACCTTCCCTATGTTCTCATAGTCAGCCACTTTGGCTGATATCTCTGGGATCAGCCCCAATAAACAGAATCCATCCAGAGGCTCAGATCTGGCCAACAGATGCGGGCCTGCTTCTGTCTCAGATGAGAACTGCTTAGGATATTTTCTTTCTTCTCTTCTTCCTAAGGCTTTCTCTCTGTTTTCAGATCAACTGTACCTTCTCTTTTGTAGCTTTTTTAGGATAGAACCTACAATCTTCATAGACGCAGGGAGAACTATGTAAACATTAATTTAAAAAGAGGGTACGACTCTCTGCCAAAAATCCCACTCTATTTTGTGAAAGAAAAAAAGAACACAACTAGAGAAACACAAACATAACAGAAGACTTAAACTATGCTAGATACTGTGCCTTTTCCTGCACATACATTTTACCTAATGTCATCTTCATAATGGCTCAGTGCCAGAGACATTTTATTCACCCTCCTATTACATGAAGTTAACTGATCGTGAGAAAGTTTAAAATATGTTATTTACCAAATATCATTTAGATGCAAATATGTTTGTTCAGTATAATTTTGACCTGTTGCTTTATCATGTATGTTTTTCATATCTCCATTATAGGAAACTTATTTTCCAGTATCACACACTTTTCTTTATTATGAAAAGAATCCTATTTAAATTTGCCCAGGTATGGATTTAATAAAAAAACTACTTATCATTTGTATGCTTCAAATTATAACTAAGTACCCCACTGATAATGCACTTGCTTCTTCCAGTTTACTCTGACTTATAATTTGTGTGGATAGTGAAATTATATGTCTATTTTCAATCACAGTTTTATTATTTACTGAATCTAAAATGTTTTGGAAGGCCTCTTTTAAAAAATGCAAAAGAATAATAATATGTAAGATTACACAAAAATTCAAATATTCGAAGCTTTTCCAAATCCAGGCAGAC
>NW_012145745.1:2810877-2811916 GCF_000956105.1 Propithecus coquereli
CATAAGGACATTTTAACAATGTTTATTCTACCTATCCATGAGCATGATGTGTTTTCCCATTTGTTTGTATCCTCTGCAATTTCTTTCCTCAGAGTTTCATAGTTCTCCTGGTAGAGATCTTCCATCACCTTGGTTAAATATATTTCTTAGTAGATGTGGTAAAATTCGGGTGTGAAACCATCTGGTCCGGGACTTTTGTTTTTAGGAATGTTTCTTGTTGCTGTTTCAATTTCAGTACTTGATAGTGGTCTGTTCAGGAATTCTATTTCTTCGTGGTTGAGCCTAGGGAGGTTGTGTGTTTCTAAACATTTGTCCATTTCCTCCGCATTTTCCATTTTGTGTGCATAAGGTTTTTGTAATATTGATAAATTATATCTTGAATCTCCATGGCATTGGTTATAACTTCTCCTTTTTTGTTCCTGATGGAGCTTATTAGAGATTTTTCTTTTCTATTTTTTGTAAGTTTAGCCAAGAGCGTGTCAATTTTCTTTATTTTTTCAGAGAACCAACTTTTTGTTTTATTAATCTTATGTATAATTTCCCTGTTGTCAATTTCATTTAGTTCTGATTTGATCTTATTAATTTCCCTTCTTCTGCTGGGTTTGGGGTACCTATCCTACAGAAATTATTCCACAACATCAAGAAGGATGGATTCCTCTCCAACACCTTTTATGAAGCCAACATAACCCTGAATACCCAAACCAGGAAAGGACGCAACAAAAAGCAAAACTACAGACCAATATCCCTTATGAATATAGATGCAAAAATTCTCAACAAAATTCTAGCTAACTGAATCCAGGTGCTTATTAAGAAAATAATACATCATGACCAAGTAGACTTTATCCCAGAGATGCACGGACAGTTCAATATACGCGAATCTATAAACGTAATTCACCACATAAACAGAAGCAAAAACAAAAACCATATGATTCTCTCAATAGATGCAGAGAAAGCATTTGACAAAATTCAATACCCTTTTATGATAAGAACGCCTAACAAAATAGGCAGAGACGGGGCTTACCTAAAAATGATACAAGCC
>NW_012145745.1:2817204-2818986 GCF_000956105.1 Propithecus coquereli
ATGATCACAAAGAACTATTAAAAATAAGTTTATTCTAGCTTTATTTGTAAAACTGAAAATAAAGAAACAGGCTAAATATAAATAAGTAAATATATTTGAATAACTCTTGGCACATCTATACCATGAAATACTATACAGAGATTAAAACAAATGAGAGAGGTCAAAAAGTACTAATTTGAAAAACTTTTGATGTACATATATTATAATCAAGAAAGGAACTTGTGAAATATCACACACTGTATGAACAATTTATGCCAAATATATACATAAACTATGCATTTCTTTATGTGTATATTTGTGTTTATAAATGCATAAAAATGTATTTGAAATTGTGTACCTTTTTCTGGTTTTACTGGTTACCTTTGGAATGTTTCCTTTGAGTACTTTATATTTTTGATACTATATTAATTTTTGATATTACATTGTTTTTCACAATATTGTATTTATGTATTTCATGAGTTAAAAATAAAATGAAATCCCAATAGAAATCATGTATATATTACGTTACATTTATGTTTCTCTGTCTCTTAAAATGCAGCGCCCAGAAGGAAATAAAGTATTTGGATATATGTCTTCTAAAAGAAGAATGGGGCAAGGCTATCATCTTTCTTATTCTCTAAATTATAATTCCACCACTCTACCAGGCAACATATGCATATTAAGTTTATGATACTCTAAAATCTTTATGTCTTTATAAAATCAACATTTGCTAATAAATCTATAAATTCCTTCTACATTAAGGAGATTTTGATACTTTTAAACCTAAATTTAGTTTTATCTTATAACATTTGTTCTATTATTCTAGGCTATCAAACATTTTGAGATGCATGTGCTTCCTTCATATAGCCCATCTACAATGTTGTTATTAAATACCTTAATAAAAATGCCTCAAAGAAGCCTAGATATACAATAAACTCTGCATTTGATATACTATAACTTTCTATGTCTATCCATCTTGAGGACTGGATCGTACCACTCATCGTTTTTTTTCTTCAGGGAGTTAAAAAAATGATTCTTTAACAGTTCATTCTTGATAAGCATCGATATTACCATTGTATGGAATATACTTTCTTAATAATTTTGAAGATCTGCTTGGCCTTTTCTCTCTTTTCACTTTGAAGTCTCTTCAACATTTTCATAAAACCTTAATCATTCAGGATTTACTCTTGAAAAACCACTATCTTACAACTTCTTCCTATTAAACAAAACACATTTTTGAATGGCAAGCATAGTAATAACCAATACATTGTTTTAAAATGCACAATAGAATTGTATGTAAAGAAAGATGGGTGTGGTGGCCCATGCCTATAATCTCAGCCACCAGTGATCCTGAGACAGGAGGGTCACCTGAGATTAGGAGTTTTAGGGTGTTCTGTGCTGTGATCACACCTATGATTAGCCACTGCACTCTCTCCTGGGCAATATAGAGAGACCCTGTCTCTTGAAGAAAAAAAAAAGTTCATAAAGAAAACATACTCTTACATGTAATCTAGTTCCTTTTTTCTATATTTTGCATTGTTATGTAAATACCTGCCTTCATTTTTTTTTATTTAGCATCAAAAATGAAATATTCCTGTTGTGTTAGTAGAAAAACTACAATAGCTACTTATTTCATGGAACTATGAATCTGCTGTCAGAAACAGAATTCTGTGTGGTTTCCTAACAAAGAATTGTTATTGCTCTCTTACCTGTTCTTTGACTGAAGCCACTTGCAGAAAAAAATTACCAGGGAAAATAAAATTGTTATATATTCTTTATGTTAACCTGCTCTTAAATAGCTTT
>NW_012145745.1:2819036-2820334 GCF_000956105.1 Propithecus coquereli
TGGTACCAGAAAAGAGCCTGAATAGCCAAAGCCATACTAAGCAAAAAGAACAAATCTGAATGCATCACATTACCAAACTTCAAACTATACTACAAGGATATAGTAACCAAAACACCATGGTATTGGTACAAGAATAGAGACATAGATCAATGGAACAGAGCAGAGAATCCAAATACAAAACCATCTACCTATCTACAAATAATCAGACAACAATATACACTGGGGAAAAGAAGCTCTGTTCAATAAATGGTGCTGAGAAAATTGGATAGCCACATGTAGAAGAATGAAACAGGACCCCTACTTCTCACCACTCACAAAAGTTAATTCAAGATGGATAAAAGACTTAAATCTAAGGCATAAAACCATAAGAATACCAGAAGAAAATGTAGAAAAAAACTTTTCTAGATATCAGCTTAGGCAAAGAATTTATGACTAAGACCTCAATGGCAATGATGGCAATAATAAAAATTAATAAATGGAATTTGATTAAACTAAAGGACTTCTGCACAGTTGAGAAAACAATCAAAAGAGCAAATAGACAACCTACAGTATGGGAGAAAATATCTTCAAGCTCTATATCTGATAAAGGGCTAATATCCAGAATTTACAAAGAACTCAAGCAAATCAGCAAGAAAAAAGCAAACAACCCTATTAAAAACTGGGCAAAATGTATGAGCAGAAGTTTTTCAAAAGAAGACAAATGGCCGAGAAACATATAAAAAAATGCTCAAGCTCACTAATCATCAGGGAAATGCAAATTAAAACCACAATGAGATATTACCTTACCCCAGTCAGAATGGCTTTTATTAAAAAGTCCAAAAACAATAGATGCTGGTGTGGATGCAGAGAGAAAGGAACACTTATACACTGTTGATGGGACTACAAATTAGTACAACCCCTATGGAAAACAGTATGGAGATTCCTCAGAGAACTAAAAGTAGACCTACCATTCAATTCAGCAATCCCACTATTGGGTATCTACCCAGAGGAAAAGAAGAGTTTTCACCAAAAAGACACCTGCACTTGAATGTATATTGAGCACAATTCAAAATTACAAAGATGTGGAATCAACCCAAGTCCCATCAATACATGAGTGGATTAATAAAATGTGATATATGGACACCATGGAGTACTACTCAACCATAAAAAAGATGAATTAATATCTTTTGCAACAATCTGGATGGAACTGGAGACCATTCTCATAAGTGAAGTATCTCAAGAATGGAAAAACAAACACCACATGTACTCACTATTATATTGGAACTAACCAATGAGCACACATGTGCACAGAAGGCATA
>NW_012145745.1:2832004-2832401 GCF_000956105.1 Propithecus coquereli
AGGCAGGTCTCTTTAGGAAAAGGCGACTTTCATGATTTGAGGTAAGAGATTTAAGGGAGTGAAGAATAAGATCTGGCTACTAGTTCTTTCTTGGTCAATAAAATTTCTCTTAAAGGAAAACATTTATTGCAATCACCAGAGTTCTAGGTAAATGCGACAGCTCTGAGAGTTGTTTTGGTTTTGTTGCTTTTTGTTTTGTTTGATTTTATAGCAGCACCTATATTGTGTATGTAAGGCAACATGCACCCTCACTCCTCCTTTGAAAATATCGCTATGTTGGGAATAAAAGGCATTTTCATATATAATTGAAGAAATCTAATCCTAAGAGAGGGAAACAGTATTTGCTCCTTCAATATTTTGAAGGCTATCTAAATCTAAACAATTTAAGAATCTTCTT
>NW_012145745.1:2832569-2833939 GCF_000956105.1 Propithecus coquereli
CTAAAGAGGTAGGTAGTATCCAGGTCATGCTGGGTCATATAGGCCATTGCTCCAACTCGGATATTCTTTGTCTCCACTAAAACTCATATTGAAATTTGATCCCCACCCTGGCAGTGTTTGGAGGTGGGGTTTAGTGAGAAGTGTTGAGTGATGGGGGTAGATCCCTCATGAATAGATTAATGTCCTTCCTCAAGGGTGAGTGACTTCTCCATTTCACAGAAATGAATTAATTCCTGCAAGAGTGGGTTGTTAAAAGTGAGTCTGGCTTCCCCAGCGTCTCTTTCTTGCTTCTTCTCTTGCCATGTGATGTCAGTACACACCCACTTCCGCTTTCTGCCATGAGTCAAAGCAGCATGAGGCCCTCCCCAGTTGCTGCTGCCCAGTCTTAAACTTTCCAGCCATGAGAATCATAAGCCAAAGAAACCTCTTTTCTTTATAAATTCTCCAGCATCAGGTATTCTGTGATAGTGACACAAAATGAACTAAGACAGCCATGTTAAAGAAATGTTGGCCTTTATCCTGGAAGCAATGTGAAGCCATTGATATGTTCACTGATATGATATGCAAGGAAGTGATGATTAGATTTGAGTTTTGAGAAACTTACTCTGGCTATTCTGCAGTGAATGGGTTTGGCAGGTTTGATCATCAATATAGGGAGACCACTTAGAAGGTATTGTGGTAATCAAGATGATGGCAATGGGTGTGGGAAGTGACAATAAGAGTGGAGAGAAGTAGAAAAATTTGAAAACATTTAAAGGTAAATTAAGTAGGGGCTTATGTAAGTATGGGGTATGAGGGAGAAGAAGACATCAAGTATTTGTAGAACTGTATGAATGGTGGTAGCATTATCTGAGCATAAGGATACTGAGTCAGTATTGGGTTTTGGGTGATTATTCTAAGTTTAGTCCTGTGCACTTTATGTCTAGAGAGATTTTAGAAACATGAAAGTAGACATGAAAAAGAAGTAATTGTTTATATATATTTGGAGTTTCCACTAAGGTCTGGTCAGGGGGTATATGACCTGTCAGTAATGACTTTATCTAACAAACTGTAAATGTGGGTAAAAAGCACTTGGATAAAAATAAATAATAAAAATGAGCCTATAACTGCAAACATTAATGGACAGAGAAGTCTGAGTCAACAACGGAGACATAAAAGAAGGCAAATAAATGTAGAGATAAAAGTAGGAGAACATTATACCCTAGAAGCCAGTGAGGAAAACAAAATCAAGGAGAAGGGAGTAGTCTGTATTGGGAAAGGTTTTTGAAAATCAAGTACTTTGATGTGAGAACTGAAAATGTCATTACATTTAGAAACATGGAAGGCATTGGTGACTTTATCTCTCTTTTAATAAACCAACCTTGGCCGGG
>NW_012145745.1:2835134-2841303 GCF_000956105.1 Propithecus coquereli
ATTTTTCTTTAGCTTATAAATTATGTGCTATAATTTGTGATCATATGGCATGAGATTTATAACGGATATGAGATCACGCCTTACCTAAATCTATTTGCTTTGCCACAGTAACTTATAACATGAAAAATATAGTATAGATTGTCAATATCAATTACTTGGGAATTATTTAAAATGTACTGACCTTTAATTGTTAGAGACATTCCTTTTTTATATGTTAGGGAAGTAGATTATTTCCAAATGAGCATATATTTTGAGAAGTGGGCTAACATAATTATATAACCATTACATAAACAAGATGTTTTATTTTCTTAGGCCATACTATTAGTTCTTGAAATATAAAGGTTTAAGAAAGATTTTTTTTGAGGGGTGGTCAGTGGCTTTGACCTTAGAATCCAACACTTTATTTCTGTTACAGATACCATTCTCTTTATTCTTCCTCACCATAAATAGGAACTTTAGTTTGCATTATTGAAAAGTATTTTCTATAGAAAAGAGTCGCATTTAGAAGCCATTTATACCGTATGTTTTAATTTTCTTAATTCCTGACCAAAACTCATCTCATTTGAAAATTGGATTGGTTTACAAAGGGAAAATAGTCTACATATTAAAAGCAACAGAAATATGTAAGACAAATAAAAATTTGATAAGAAAATATTCTTATTTGATATCAAGCAAAATGTTGTCAATAAAATTAAAATGATGAGCCAGGAATAAACCAAATTGTTGAACACGTGGGTCTGCTTTGAGAATATTTCTATCTAAATCATTATCTCTGTTTTTATATCTAAAACTATACCGTGCTTCATTTTATATAGTTTCTATGGATATGTCTTTCATTACTTTGATTTGTTTTTCTGCCATATCTAATTTGCTGTTAATCTCATCTAGTGAATTTGTCATAGCATGCATTAGGTGTATCAGCTCTACAATTTTAAGTTATTCATTTCATTCCTTATTATCTCATGTTTCCATTTCAATACTTTAGCACACTTATAGTATTTATAATAGATGTCTAAAAGTCATGTTTACTGGAAAAAGGGTACAAAAGTTTATGCTAGAAAGAAGGAATTAGTCTGGATATCTACTGCTCACCATGGTGACTAGAGTTAACAATTATGTGCTATATACTTGATAATTACTGAGAGTAGATTTTAAGTATTCCCACCACAGAAAAAATGAAAAGTATGTGAGTTTATGGATATTATTTAATCATTTCACAATATGTGTGTGTGTGAGTGTGTGTATAAATAAACATCACTTTGTAGCCCATAAATATATAGGATAACATAATAATAATTCACAAGTCAAAGAAAAAGTCTTTGCTATTACCATTGTCTCTGTCACTTTTTGGTATATTTGTATTACCTAATTTTTCTTCTTGTTCTATGTCACATGACTGGGTGTTAGACATGGTGACGATTAAGCTGCTGATTATTTAATTGTGTTTTTTTCTGTAAAACTGTTGAAGCTTGGTTTGGAAAAAAGTTAGCTTACTTGTGGATCAGTTTAATCATTTGATAGTTTGTTTATAAATGCAGTTTTGATGGAGCTAGGCTAGTCTTTTCTCTATGCCTAATTTAAGCTTAATATCAGGCATAGACTTTCTGGATTCCCTGAGTATTCCTCAGGGTTTCTCTATTCAGACCGAATGGAATTTGAACATTTTCTTAGTCTGGGAGCTTGGGTAATTTTTGTTCTTTTAACATTATGGAAATTTTTATTTGCTTGGCTTCATGAATTTTAATGCTATTGAATGTGCCAATTAATATTCAACCCAAAATTCAAGGGTACCATGTATGGAAGGCTGATTCAATGTTTGAAAATCAATTAATGTAATCCATCACATAAATAAGTAAAGAAAAAAAATCACATGATCATATCAATAGATATAGAAAAGGCATTTCATAAAGATCATCCACACAATCCATGAAAAAACTCTCAGAAACTTGGAATACAGGGAAGCTTCCTCAACTGGATACAGACCATCTACAAAACCCTACAAGTAACGTCATCCTTAATGGTGAGAACTTAGAAGCTTTCCCACCAAGATGAGGAACAAGTGTTGCCTCTCACCACACCTTTCCAACATTGTACTTACTGGAAGTCCTAGGTAAAGCAATAAGATAAGAAAAGGAAATAGAAAGGTATATTGTTTGGAAAGGAAGAAGTAAAACTGTCTATCTTCATAGAAGACATGCTTGTCCATGTAGAAAATCTGAAAGAATTGACAAATAAAACTCCTGGAACTCATAAGTGATTATATAATAGCAATATTGCAGGATATCAGGTTAATACAGAGAAATTCTTTGTTTTCCTCTATTTCAGCAATTACTAAATGGAATTTTAAAATAAAAAACACAATATAATTTACACTAACATCTCCCCCAAAATGAAATACTGCAATTAGGTATAAATCTAAAATAATTTGTACAAGATCTATATGACAAAAACCATAAAGCTGTGATGAACAAAATCAAAAGAGTATGAAACAAATGGAGAGATAGTCCATGATCATGGGTAAGAAGACTCAAAATTGTCAAAATGTCAGTTCTTACCAACGTGACACATAGAATTAATGCAATCCCAGCAAGTTATTTTGTAGACACTGCAAAACTGATTCTAACATTTATATGAACTGGCAATAGGCCCAGAATAGCCAACACAATATTAAAGAAGAGCAAAATGAGAGGACTAACATTTCCCAAAGTCAAGATATATTAATACTGTAAAGCTACATTAATTAAGACAGTGTGGTATTGGTGAAAGAATAGACATATAGAGCAATGCAATAGAACAGGGAACTCAGAAATAGACCCATATAAATATAATCAACCCACCTTTGACAGAGAAGCAAAAACAGTACAATGGAACAAAGGTAGTCTTTTCAACAAAGAGTGACGAAATATATGGACACCAGTATAAACAACAACAACAAAAAAGAATCTGGGCATAAACCCTGAGCCATCACAAAAATGAGCTGAAATGGATGGTAGGCCTAAATACAAAATTTAAAAATATAAAACTCCTATTTGATAATATAGGAGAAAATATAGATGACCTTGGATATGGTGATGACTTTTTAGATATGATACCAAAGGAATGCTCTGTGAAAGAAATAGCTGGTAGGTTGTATTTTATTAAAATTAAAAACTTGTGGTCTGCAAGAAATGCTGTCAAGAGAATGAGCAGATGAACCACAGACCGGGAAAATGTATTTGCAACAGACATATCTGATAAAGGACCGTTATCCAAAATGTACATAACACTCTTACAACTCAACAATAAGAAAATACACAACTGACTTCAAAATTGGACAAAAAATATAAACGGACATCTCACCAAAAGTGACCCTTATAAATATGTCTCACCAAAAGTGAGATGTCTGTTTATATTTTTTGTCCAATTTTGAAGTCAGTTGTGTATTTTCTTATTGTTGAGTTGTATAAAAACATACAAAAACTGCTCAACATCATACGTCATTAGGAAACTGCAAATTAAAACAATAAGATACCACCACATACCTTTTAAAATAGCCAAAATCTGGAACAATGACAATACTAAATGCTGGTGAGAATATGGAACAACAAAAACTCTCATTCTTCTCTGGTGGGAATGCAAGATGGTACAACCACTTTGGAAAACAGATTGCTACTTTCTTATAAAACTAAATATACTCTTGCTATATGATCCAGCAATCGCAGTCCTTGGTATTTACCCAAATGAGTTAAAAACTTAGGTCCATAAACAAAGAAACTATACATTTGCTATGTTTATGATAACTATAATTTCCAAAAATTGGAAGCAACCGAAGTGTTCTTTAACAGATGAATATATAAATAAACTGTGGTAAATTCAGACAATGAAATACTATTCAGTGCTGAAGACAAATAAGATACAAAGCCATGATAAGACATGGAAGAACCTTAAATGAATGTTGCTCAGTGAAGGAAGCCAATCTGCAAAAAGTACTTACTGTATAATTCCAACCATATGACATTCTGGAAAAGGCAAAACTATACAGACAGTAAAAAGACTAGTGATTTAAGGGGTGGGGAGGGATTAAATGGTGAACCACAGTCTTTGAGGGGCAATGTAACTGTAATGGTGGACACATGCCATCATATATTTGGCAAAACTCATAGAATATACAATTCCAAATTTGAACCCTAAGAGAAACTGTGGACTTTGGGTGATAATGATGTGCCAATGTAGTAGGTTCACTGATTTTAATAAATGTAACATTCTGGTGTGGTATGTTAATAATGGAGGAGGCTGTTTGTATGTGGCGTTGGGAGATACATGGGAACTCTCTGCTCTTTCTGCTTAATTTTGCTATGAACCACATCTTCTCTAAAAATAAAGTCTATTTTTAAAATGTGAATATATGGTAAAATATACATTTATATTATGCATATTTATAATACATTTCCTGCAGTTAAAATCTACCAACCAACAAATACATTTTTAAAATGTGAATATATGGTAAAATATACATTTATATTATGCATATTTATAATACATTTCCTGCAGTTAAAATCTACCAACCAACAAATACCTTGTTTAACTCAACATCTCTCAAATGTATGCTACTGATAAACTCATTTTTATATAACATCTATTTATGTAACCTGGGACTGGGATTCCATATAATATTTTTTTGTGAACCTTTAGATTTGAAGATATGAGTAGTACAGAAAGTTTATGGAAATATGGTATATATTTTACTCTCATTCTCTCTGTGTATGTGTGTGTATGTATATATGTAAATTTATGACATGTGTATATATCATAAATTCCACAATTTTTTAAAATTAAGAGTGACATAAATTAAATTTGGAAACAGACAAGAATAAGAAATCGATGAATGTAATGTAACAGCAGTAAATTAGAGATAAAATGTACTCCTATTTCCTGACTCACGTTGTCAAGCTAATCTCACTGCCAAAAAAAGCATCTACAGTTATCCCAGGTTACTGAGAGGCTGTGAGTTTGATTGTGCTTTTCTTTAGTCTGACACAAATACACACACACACACACACACTCACACACTACAATTATCATATAGTATAGAAGGGCAGGGCAGTTGATCTCTGTCTCAAATCTTTATCAGGATCCTATCGTGCTTCCTTGGTAAATCTGCCTGATTTTATAAACCTGCTTCCTCACAGTAACTGTGTGATGACATATGCCTACTTCTTTTAAATTGAACTTCTGCCACTCATTTTCAACTTGATTCGAATCCTGGCACTTAAATTGCTCCTCTATTGGGTCTTTGTTTCCTGTCTATTTCTTCCCACTCTATTTGGAAACTTTGTTGATGACCTCAGACTGTGGACTTGGATTTTACTCTCTGTTTGCTCCTTTCCTGTAGCAACAAAATCATCAGACTTGGAGCATGTCATCTCTCTCTGGACTTACAATATCTGTGCTCTCTACCCTCCTGGGCTTGGATCTGTGCCTGCCAGACATTTACTGTCTTCAAGGCTCTTCCAGTTGGACTCCTGATCTTGGCTGTCAATGCTCTGCCCCAACTGGCTCTGTGACATTTTCCAACACTGCGTGAACATGAGTGAAGGCCTCCTTTTCCTATCATAGCACTTTGGTAAGGCAAATATACTACTTACTGCAAACTCACAAGGCCTATCTTCAATGCAATGCAGTGCTATTTTTCAAATGACGCCTTCTAGGTGAGGTCTTCCATCAACATCTATTTAAAATGCAAAAAAAAATTCTCCTCATCACATCCCCATCCCTTTTCCTTACTTTACTTATTTTTCTCCAAAGGATGTATAACCTTCTATCATACCACATAGTATACTTATTTTACTTAGTGTCTGCCTTCTTGCCTAGGTCATTGTCTCCATGAGTGCAGGGCTTTATCTGTTTTTCTCACTTATATATCCCATTGATCTGGAAGAGTATCTGCTCTATAGTGGGCTCTCAATATATATGTGATATATAAAAGGATAAATAAATGAATATGACTGAACCCTGCTGTGATCAAATTAAGGATAAGAACACTGCAACCAACAATGGAAACATTGTAGAAATGGACAGACACCAAGACTTGCCCACAATTCCCTAAAAACTTAGAGGAAATTCACACTCTGGGCATCCATGTTAACTATAATCTCATTGAGAATTTTCTAGCAGGGAAATCAAAGTTTTT
>NW_012145745.1:2844593-2848104 GCF_000956105.1 Propithecus coquereli
TTTTATTTTTTGAGACGGAGTCTCACTCTGTCACCTGGGCTAGAGTGCCGTGTCATCAGCCTAGCTCACAGCAACCTCAAACTCCTGAGCCCAAGTGATCTTCCCACCTAGCCCTCCCAGAGTGCTAGGATTACAGATGCGAGTCACCGCACCCAGCTAGTAATTACCTTTTAGATACAAAATCAAAAGCATGATCCATGAAGGAAATAATTGATAGGCTGGACTTCCTTAAAATTAAAACCTTCTGCTCTGTGAATGACAAAGGGAGTGAGTTGGAAACCTACAAACCATGAAAAAATATTTGCAAAAGACACATCTATAAAGGACTATTATACAAAATATACAAAGAACTCTTAAATTTGGACAATAAAAAAACAAACAACTTGAGTTTAAAATGAGCCAAAGACCACTTCACCAAGGAAGATGTACAGATAGCATATAAACATATAAAAAGATTTTCCACATCATATGTCATCAGGGACATGCAAATTAAAACAATAAAATACCACTACACTCCTATTAGAATGATAAAAATCCAGAAGATTTAACATCGAATGCTGACCAGGTTGCAGAGCAATGTAAACTCTCATTCATTGCAAGCAGAAATGCAAAATAGTACAGCCATTTTGGAAGACAGTGTGGTACTCTTTACAAAACTAAACATACCCTTGACATATGATCCAGCAATACTATTCCTTGGTATTCACCCAAAAGAACTGAAGACTTTTGTCAATACGAATACCTACATGTAGATGTTTACAGCAGCTTTATTTATAATTGATAAAACTTGGAAGCAACCAAGATATCCTTCAGTAGGTGACCATAAACAAACAGTGGTTTATCCAGACAATGGATTATTATTCATTGCTAAAAAGAAATGAGATATAATTCCAGGAAAACACAGGGAACACACTTAAATACATATCGCTCAGTGAAAGGAGCCAATCTGATAATGCTACACGTTGTATGATTCCAACCACATGATATTCTGGAAAAGGCAAAACTATGCAAACAGAAAAAAGATCAGTGGTTGCCAGGGGTTAGGGGTGAGAGATAGGTATTAATACATAGACAGAGCACAGAAAATTTTTAGAACAGTGAAAATACTGTGTATGGTATTGTAATGATGGATACATGTCATTATACATTTGTCCAAATCCATAGAATACTAAACCTCAAGAGTTACCCCTAAGGTAAAATGTAAACTTTGGTACTTATGATGTGTCAATGTAGGTTCATCAATCATAACAAATGTACCATTCTTTTTCTATTTAGGGTAGTTTAATAATGGGAGAGGCTATATCTGTGTTGAGGTAGGGATATATGGGAAATCTCTGTACTTTCCTCTCAATTTTGCTATGAATTTAAAACTGCTTTAAAGAAAAAGTTTTTTTTTAAAAAATAAAAAGAGTTCGTCTGCAAGTGACACTTTTAAACATTTTCCTAGTTTGAGAACATCTTTATTTTCCCTTCATTCCTAATGGATACTTTAACTGGATATAGAATTCATAATTGACAGTTAGGTTTTTTTGTTTTGTTTTGGGACTTAAAAACATTGTCCCAATCCCTTCTAGCCTCCATGTTTCTTAATGAGAAACCCATTTTCATTTACACTGATGTTCCTATGTTAGTAACACACTTTTTCTCTCTGGCTGCTTTTAAGATTTTATCTTTGTCTTTATTTTTCAGAAATTAAATTATGATGTGTTTTGGTGTGAATTATTTTTTAATTTATTGTACTTGGGGTTCACTTAGTTTCTGGAATACATGCTTTTGTCTTTTGACAAAATTAGGAAATTTTTACCCATTATTTCTTTTAATATCTTTCAGCCATACATTCTTTCTCCTGTCTTTAACTCCAAAGATACAAATGTTATACCTTTTATTATTTTCCCCCTGCTCCCTAAGTATCTGTTCATTGTTTTCAGCCTATTTACTCATTTTTATTTAGATTGAACACATTCTGCTCATCTATCCTCAACTTCACTGATTCTATTTTTCCTGCCTAGCTATGTTTGATGTCTTCCAATGAATTTTTAACTAAGTCATTGCATTTTTCAGTTTTTAATTTCCATTTGGTTTATTTTCAAAACTTGTATTACTTTGATGTTTTCCATTTTTCACTTGTCTCAATTACATTCATCATTACATATTGAATCACTTTTAAGATTGTTTCTTTAAAATCTTTGTGAGATAGCTCCAATATCTGATTCATCTAGGTATTGGTGTCAGTTGATTGACTTTTGTCATCTAAGTTGTGATTTTCTTAGATGTTGGTATGACAAGAAATTTTCAGTTGTATCCTGTGCATTTTGAATATTATGTTAGAAGATTTTTAGTCCTATATAAATCTCTTATTTTAACAGGCAGTCACCCAGTTTAGGTTTACCCTGTGGGTTCTGGCACTCTCTCTGGCTCCACTGACATAACTGCTGAGGACAGATTCAGGTCCAATACCGGCAGCAGGTGTGAGGTGGGGGATGGTTGAGCTCACTTGGGTTTTGCTGTTGCTGCTGCTGTGGTAGATCAGGCCACCATTGTTGTTTGGCAAGTGCTGAGAGATGGTTTTTCCTAACTAGGATCTATTAGTAATACTGCTGCAATCAGATTGGCTTGCTGTGGCCAGCAGATGTGAGTGAGGTAGGAGATACAGCCTTTGAAAGCCAAGTTTTTATCCTTCAGAAATCACTTCCTCTGGAAAGACTGCAATCATCTAGGAAAATTAGCTACTGCAAATTCTATGATTTTATAACTTTTTGTCCAAACATTTGATATGATATTTTATGTGAGATATTCCTATATATGCATGTCTCCTTGAAAAGACATAATAGGTACCTAATAGATGCTGTTTGAATGAATAACTCTTGTAATATTGATTGCAGAACTCTTCTATCCATTTGCTTTTCTTGTGCATTTTGTTCTATCCCTGCCATTGGTATTATGTGGTAAGTTGAAATAGCTTTCCAACCACTTGAAAAGTGCTGTGAAAATACAGAACTATTTTAAGCCAGGATGTCTGTTTTAAAGCCTAATATTAAACTGTCTACAGTCTAATTTCCTAATTTGTGATAAAAGAGGCAATAATAGAACCCTTCTTTTCAAAGGGCCAAATTAATATTTTAGAAACCTTAAGGGCCTAATATAAAAGCTTCTATATAAATCCTAAATATGTGGTTTTTCTTTCCTTTCTGTTTATTTTCTGCTGTAAGAGAATTCTGAATGAAATAAATTACATTTGTTAGACATACAGAGATGTATTTATCATATTTTTAATGACATGAATATGACATATTAGAAGAATTTAGCTTTCATAAAAATAATTCACAAATCTCTCCATGTTATATTTGTACAACTTAAGACAATTGAACAGAGTTTTCTTATTTTGAGATTGCTAATGTAATCCTACTTAAAACTGTAGGACTATAGTAACAAATTCTAGCACAGTATATATTATATGAACTATTAATGTGTATAATTAAAGAATAAATTAGAGTGAACTAGATGCCTATTA
>NW_012145745.1:2848196-2849789 GCF_000956105.1 Propithecus coquereli
ACAAGGATCACTGTATTGCCATTTAATAATCCACACCATCACTCGATCTCTCATACCACTAAGCTGTTCTCCATTTCTACAATTTTGTCAGTTTTAAAATGTCAAAATATTAGAAGCATGCTTTTTGTGATACTGGATTTTCGGACTGGCTTTTGTCTAAATTGTCTTTCTTTTTTTTTTTTTTTTTTTTGCTAAGTAGTAGTCCATGGTTTGGATAGACCACAGCTTGTTTAACCACGTATCTACTGTATGGCATCTGGATTGTTTTCACTCTTTGGCGATTACAAATAAAGCTGCTATGAACATTTATGCCCAGGTTTGTGTGTGAACATAAGTTTTCAATTACTTGAGAAATGCAGAGAGTAAAATTGCTGGGCTGTATGGGAACTGCATGTTTAGTTTTATAAGAAAAGTGTTTTCTGGAGTAGTTGCAGTATTTTACATTTCATTCCATACATAACAGCTTTGTATGAGTGATCTGGTTTCTCCACAATGTCACCAACATGTGGTGGTGTCACTACTTTTTATTTTAGTTTTTGTGATAAGGGTATAGATATCTCATTGTAATTTTAATTTACATTTGCCAAACAGTTTCCCAGATGTGGGGCAGAAGGGCAATGGGTACTGTTGAGGCTTAAAAGTTGTTAGGGAACATCAAAAATGGAAAGTGTGCAGATGACTTGTTTTTCTATGTAGGAAATCTAAAATTATCAACAAAAAATTTCCTGTAACTAATAAACAGTTATAGCATGGTTGCAGATGCCAGGTTAATATATAAAAGTTGATAACTTTTCTATATACCAGCAATGAACGTGTGGAATTTGAGACAAAAAAACCACAAAACCATTTACAACAGTACCCCCAAAACTGAAATACTTAGGTATAAATGTAACAACATATATATAAGTTATATATGAGCAAAACTATAAAACTCTGATGAATAAACCAAGGAACAAAATAAATGGAGAGATATTCCATTATTCATGGGTAGGAAGACTCAATATTTTCAAGATGTCGGTTCTTCCCAACTTGATGTTATAGATTCAATGCAATCCCTCGGCAAGTTATTTTGCAGATATTGACAAACTGATTCCAAAGTTTTCACAGAGGCAAAACTCAGAAGAGCCAACACAGCATTGAGAGAGACCCGTCAGAGGACTGATACTACCCGACTTCAAATTTATTATAAAGCTAGTGATGAAGACTAATAAAGATGCTGTGATCTTGGAAAAAGAACAAACCCATACACCAATAGAACAGAACAGAGAATCCAGAAATAGACCCACATAAATATAATCAACCGATTTTTGATAGAGAACAAAGGAAATATGATGGAACAAAGATAATCTTTTCAACAAATGGTGTTGGGACAACTGGATATACACATGTGAAAAAATTAATTTAGACACAGACCTTGCATCCTTTATAAAACGTAACTCAAAATAGATCATAGATCTCAATGTAAAAATGCAAAAATATATAACTCCTAGATGATGACATGGGAGAAATCCTAGATAATCTAGGGTATGGTAATGACTATTTTATTTTATTATTTTATTTTTTGAGACGGAGTCTCACTCTGTCACCTGGGCT
>NW_012145745.1:2861554-2864590 GCF_000956105.1 Propithecus coquereli
TTGAATATTCCTTTACTATCTTATTCATTAAACAATAATACATTCCAGCATATTTTATTTTTAATCACACATAACATTACATATCATTTTCCAAGTTGGATTTGAATGTATGTATTGTATAGGTTGACTACAGAAAAAAAAACGAATTAGAATATATTTAATTTGAAACTTCCAGTCAGATAGTTTATGCACAGTTGAGTATGAAGTCAGTAGATCATAAAAATAAAAGCAAAACATATAAAAATAAGTAGAGATATTTAAAATCTTGCAGATCTAATAGTAGATTTATACATTTGGGGGGTTTAGTGCCTTTTTATAAACTAAAAATGATTTTTTTATAAACATTGATGTATTTGAACACCTAGTTTATTGAGAAGCATTCCTATCACTTCTTGTAGTTTATTTATTTATTTGCTTTAAGTTTAGAGAAAAAATCATTACACAACTGAAAACACCATAGGCTAAAGAAGTAAAAAATATTCTGAGAACATAAAATGGCTGTTTGTTTTTCTCACTCTCTTTCCAACTGTATATTACAACTTTAATTTCCCCCTGAAACCAGGAACACATACTGTTCCACGGAACTGTAAGTTTGAATCATTATTTCTTTCCCTTCTCATATTATGTTTTGAGGTTGGGATCCATCATAAATATTAGTATTATCATCTGGATTCTATTAAGTGTAATGGATATGCAGTTTTGGAAAATAACCTACTTTTTTGCCTATTAGTAAATAATGTTGATTCTTCTTTACACAAATCACTAAAATTCTACAGCACCCAGTAAAACAATGGTCTTTAAAAGCTTGCCCAGCCTTGTGTATAAAGTTTTACTTTCATACTTTAATTCAGTCTGATTATTTTCATTGTTTTTTACCATAATAGCTATGAGATTACCTACTGACATGAAATATTTTAAACATCCATAATTAAAACCAATGGGGAAAAAGACAATAAAACTTCAAAACTAGTTTAAAGCTTTGCAGTAATATTTTACTGCCAAAGAAAGCAGATAAGACTTTCACACTGTGCTGAAAACTGCAGGTAATTAATTCCCATGGCAGAGAAGTGGAGGAAAAGCACATTCCATATTCTCAGGGCAAAGTGTAAAAGAATTTGCAGTAGATCCTGTTAGGTCTCAGCATTAACCTGTAAGGAACACACAGAGTAGACTGGGTGGGGGTGTTCCTGTGAAAATACAAATGACTTAATTGAAACGTTTCTGGCAGTTAATCATCCACAACGAGAGACAAAGCTTTAAGTAATACAAAAAAGGATTGATCAAAGCCCCTGAATTCTTTACTAATTTCACTTTTAGCCAAAGCATTGGCTTTACCGGTAGACTGGCCTTGCTTTCCCATTTTACCCACTTGTGACATCAGGGTTAAGAGTGTCCCTGGCCTTCCCACACTCTCTCTTCTGATGTGTAAAGGCTACAGTTCTTGGCCTTTTAATACACACAATTCTGATTTTCTACCTCCTTTTAGAAGCTGATTTCAAGAGGTAATGTGTAGTTCATCATTAATTCAGGGAAAATGTGTGATCTCATGAATCCTGGAAATTGTAAAATAAAGATGGGGGTGGGGCAAGCCAGAGAAGACATAGGCCTGCACACCATTAACGAGGAAAACTTGTAATTTTCCTGGGTTTTGCCAAGACTTGACTGTTTCAAGCTTTCTGTAAGTGTTTGATACATCATGAGGGAATATAGTAAACAATACACCAGGGGAGCAAGAGTAGATTCTAGCATCAGATACAATGCATTACATAATATGGACTTTCTTTAAATTCTTCACAAGTAGCATTCAGGTGGGCAACGTTTGAATATCATGATTATGATCATGTGTAGAATAATGAAAACGTATTTTTACCAGTGAACATCTATAATTTAAAATGTAATGGCCCCCAAACACACCTTGACCAAGGCATTGTCTCACATAGTGAAAGCAGAGGTTGGATGAAAAATATACGATATCTGCTCCTTTTTGAGTGCAAAATTCACAAAATGGTTTAAAGACATCTGTGAAAAAATTTCTGAGAATGATAACCTAGGGAAAGACCTAGACGCTATCACATAGTTATTCCCATTTCTTTCCCTGCACTTCATAAAATTTTAAGTATTCCTGAATTTTAGAGCCGATGCCAAATAAGAACAAAGGTCCTGCAGCTGCAGGTGCCTGGTATACACAGCAAATGCCTCTGACATATCTGCAAGATTTTGTTCGTGTGTGCCAATAGATTCCCCCGCCAGGCCAAATCATTTGGATAAGTGAAAAGGGAAAGGAATGCATTTTATTTTTCCAGATAGTATTTTTGAAACGATGCTCAACAAACTATAAGAGTTCTAGAGATCAATCCAAACTCCAGTTCCAGTGGGGAGGGGAGAGGAGTGGAGGGGACAGGAGTACCAGGGAGGCAGCATTCTGGGGCCCCCAGGTATACTTCAACCAGAACAGGTTTGCTTTCATCTGCTTTTCTGGAAAACTTCTCTAGCCTAAGCACCCACTGCACTACAAAGGCTGTTCTGGTATGAGTTAAAAGATCTAGACCTCAAATGTACATATGTAAAACGGAAAATAAATTTTATGTGTCCAAATTGGTTTTGCTCCTAAACTCTTAAAGCAAATATAAGAAATTTGCTGTTGTGGTTTTCATGTGTCGCTTAATGCAGACCGCCAAACAAAAAATGATAATTAATGTAGCCTTTTCCATTCCATTGTATTGATTTAAATTTGGCCTCATCATTCAATACAATGACTTCATAAGAATATAGCAGTTATTTCTTAATAATGAGAGGACATTCCATAGTTTTCAGAGTTGTGGATTTCCGTTTTTTTGTTTGTTTGTTTGGTTGGTTGGTTGGTTTAGTTCATATTGACAGCTATAGCAGGCACTCTATATTATAGCATCACAACAGTAAAATGTAAGTGACGTTTGCAAAACTGCAGTGGTCTGAAGTCTGGATGCATGCTCTTCCCTCAAAAGCTGTTATTAAACCAATGGCCTCATACAAATCTATTTTAAAATCATACACTTA
>NW_012145745.1:2866326-2867461 GCF_000956105.1 Propithecus coquereli
GTTCATTGTACCCCTTAGGTAGGTTTTTACCCATCCCCTCCTGCCCCCTGGTTAATTTCCCTTGAGTTTTTCTTCATAACCATGTATGCTCATTGGTTAGTTGCAGTTTATTAGTGAGTACATGTGGTGTTTGTTTTCCATTCCTTAGATACTTCACTTAAGATTATGGCCTCCAATTCCATCCAAATGGCTACAAAAGGCATTAATATATCATTTTTATGGCTGAGTAGTACTCCATGGTGTACATATAGCATATTTTGTTAATCCACTCATCAATTCATGAGCACTTGGATTGATTCCACATCTTTGCAATTGAGAATTGGGCTGCAAAAAATATTTGAGTACAGGTATTTTTATGACAAAATTACTTATTTTCCTTTAGGTAAATACTCAGTAGTGGGATTGTTGGATCAAACAATAGGTACACTTTCAGTTCTTTGAGGATTTTCCATACTGTTTTCCATAGAAGTTGTATTAATTTGCAGTCTCACCAACGGTGTATAATCATTCCTTTATCTCTGCATCCACACCAGTGGCTATTGTTTTTGGACTTTTACTAAAGGCAATTCTGACTGGAGTAGGTGATATCTCATTGTGGTTTTAATTTGCCTTTCCCTGATGATTAGCGGCATTGAGCATTTTTTCATATGTATATTGGCCATTTGTCTATCTTCTTTTGAAAAGCTTCTGTTCATGTCTTTTGCCCACTTTTTAATGGGGTTGACTTTTTTCTTGCTGATTTGCTTGAGTTCTTTGTACCATTGTTTTTTTGTGCATGCCTTAAGTTTAACTCCTATATTCATCTTGAATTAATTTTTTAAGTGGTGAGAGATATGGATCCTGTTTCATTCTCTACAAAGAGAACTACGAAACACAGAGGAAAGAAATAGCAGATGATACAAATAAGTAGAAAAACTTATGCTCATGGATTTGTAGAATTAACATTGCTAAATGTTCATACTACCCAGAGTGATTTACAGATTCAATGCAATTCCCAAGGAATCTTTTAGTTTGCATCTTAATTTTACCTGTGATGCAATAATCATTCAGTAGCAGGTTGTTTAATTCCCATGACTTTGTGTAGAATTGGGTGTTTCTCTTGGAGTTGATTTGTAATTTTTTTCCACTGTGATCT
>NW_012145745.1:2877456-2878569 GCF_000956105.1 Propithecus coquereli
AAAATAAACAAGTGGGATTTATTTATACTTCCTGGTCACAAATAGACAGATTAGAACAGAGATTTCCTAGAGTGAAAACTAATGAGAACAAAGCAGGACAGATCTGAAGACATCCTACAGATTATCAGGAAACAGCAAGTGCAGTCAAAGCACTGGAAATATAGTAGGAAGATTATATCAGCTGTTTTTGCTACATTCAAAAAGTGGACTATTAGGTGGCCATTAAAAAAAATACAAGTCTTTCTTATTATTCGCAGTACAGGTAATTATATTCTGTAAAGTTGTCGCAAACGCTGAATAAGCAAATACAAAACCATTGCTCCTGGGGAAAATATAGGATTAGGTTCCCTCTGGTCATGACATTTTTGTCAACCAATCAATATATAACCTTGTTTTATGTGTGTTTCTGTTTAAAGCACCTTATTTAATACATATTTCTTACAAATAATTAATTGCATGTTCTGGAATGATTTAAAGCCAGGGGCTTTGAAGGTCATGTGTGTTATATAGGTTTGTTTGCCAATGTTCTTGTAAAACAAGTCAACCTCATCAATGTTGAAAACCTGCTCTTACACATAACACTTTTCCTGTTTAACACTTAGTCGGTATTTTTTAAATTTTTCTACAGCCTCTTGATCTGTAGAACCTGCCTCACATGCAAGTTTAACATTTTTCAAGCCATGTTGCCTTTTGAAAAGTGTGAGCCAGCCAGTGCCAGCCAAGAAGGGTTTAACGTTTTCATGACCCTGGGTAATGTGGCTATAAATTTCTTTGGCTTTCAGCCCCACAACAATGCTGTCCACTATGTTTTTATTATCAGTCATCATCTCTCGAATCCACAAAGTTAGCTGCTTTTTCATGTTTTCCATAGTCTCATCCCGCATTATAGATGTTACTGTAACATTCCTGGAGCAGTCTTGTGTATAGATAGGCAAATGTCTCTTCCTTTTTCTGGATTTACCTTATTATTGATTCATTAATATTGAACTCACAGCCAACAGCACATAACTCATGCTGGAATGAAGCTTATCTAACTGTATCTCTTGTGTAAGGCACATCACCAACTTTTTGAGCTTGGGAACACTGGATAGTGCTTCAGCACTGTGCTTGGGG
>NW_012145745.1:2878619-2878940 GCF_000956105.1 Propithecus coquereli
ACTAGCTGTTGAAAAAGGGAGTATTTCAGTTTCTTAAAATTTATTCAAAAATATGTTTCTGATATTTTAAAAAATGTCCATTGGGTCTGTGGAAGATTAGTGAAATGACATGCTAAACATGGCAGCGAATGCAAATGAAGAAAGTCTGTATTCACAATGAATTGGAGTAAGTGCTGCAGTGAAAAATCATTCTGCCTTCTCTCCACAAACTTTAAACCATCTGTTTGATCATAATTATTAAGGAAACAAAGTAATTTTGGAAGTTTTGTTGATAAAATTTAATGGTATTGCAAGGTTTTTGTGTTTAAGAGGGTGGTGAGT
>NW_012145745.1:2878990-2879337 GCF_000956105.1 Propithecus coquereli
CTAGTTTAAACAGTGGAATCACCAAAAAACCAAAACCAAAAACAACCCCCACCCCATCCTAAATAAATAAATAAATGTGGCTCAACATAGACCACAGGAAGGAAATTCATTTATAGAATGGGAGCTGAAACAAGGGAGAACAACGGAGGGCATCACCTTGTTTTATCTCAGTGGGGAACATGTGCATCGGGATTTTCACTACTCTACACATTGCCCCAAAAGATTACAAAAACACAGAGAGTATTGATTTTGGAGTCACAGATATATTTTAGTGAGTAGGAAAGTTCATAAATATAAAATTTGTGAATGAGGATCAACTATATGTACAAAGAAGAAATAATATAGTA
>NW_012145745.1:2881056-2881463 GCF_000956105.1 Propithecus coquereli
TTGATTCTACCAATCCATAAGCAAGGTAGATTTTTCCATCTGTTTACATCTTCTACAATTTCTTTTCTTAGTGTTTTGTAGTTCTCCCTGTATATGTTTCTCACCTCTTTCGTTAAATATATACCTAAGATATTTGATTTTCCTTGAGGCTATTGTAAAAGGTACCGCATTTTTTATTTGAATTTTGGCTTGACTGTTATTGGCGTATAAGAATGCCTCTGATTTGTGTGTATTAATTTTCTATGCTGAGATTTTACTAAATTCATTTATCAATTCCAGGATCTCTTGTTTGAATCTTTGGGGTTTTCTAGATTTTCTAGATATAATATCATATCATCAGCAAAGAGTGAGAGTTTGATCTCTTCTGCCCCCATTTGGATGCCCTTAATTCCCCTCTCTTGTCTAAT
>NW_012145745.1:2882542-2882933 GCF_000956105.1 Propithecus coquereli
TTGATCTCTTCTGCCCCCATTTGGATGCCCTTAATTCCCCTCTCTTGTCTAATTGCTCTAGCAAGGACTTCCAGCACTATGTTGAATAGAAGTGGGGATAGTGAGCATCCTTGTCTGGTTCCAGATCTAAGTGGGAATGGCTTCAATTTTTCCCCATTCAGAATGATATTGGCTGTGGGTTTATCATATATGGCTTTGATAATTTTAAGGTATGTCCCATCTATACCTATTTTACTAAGAGTTTTTATCATGTACTCGCCATCTAACAGGCACTAACTGATCAACATTAAGGTGCTCACAAAGCAGTAATATTCTTTGGGGATAGGGGGTTGGGGGTGGGTAAACTCACAACTAATGGATGCAGTGAGCATTGTGGGGGGGGGAAGGGCAC
>NW_012145745.1:2887412-2889945 GCF_000956105.1 Propithecus coquereli
ATTAATATAATAGCAATTCTGATAAGAAGTGAGAGAAAAACTCTATGTGCCTTAAGGAATGCATATCTGGGAGAAGGTATGGTTTGCAAAAGTGCTCAAAGTGATTCTGTTGTACTCACCTCCATGAGTAGGACTCTATCTCTTAAAAATCATTGCTTAATATCAAGGAGATTTATCTTATTTTCAGACAAAGTGAGTCATTCTTATGTGGAGAATAAATTTGAGGATTTCACTGGTGTCATCTATTGCTAGCTGTGCTTCTTTTTTTTTTTTTTTTTAACTTTTACTCTAAGGACCCTTCCTCAGGTTCCTGCACCCCCAGGCATGTTCCACTCATAGCTTTCAGGGATGATTATTAGAACCAAACCAGAGGACAAAGGGGTGAAAATCTCAGTTGAAAATTATCAAAGGTGAGGCAAAGTGTGAAAAAGAAAAACTTGGAAAAATCCTTAATCCTATGTTTTTTTTGCTTACATGTTCCCCAAATAGGTAAAGTTCTCATTTGCCAGGGGTAGAATAGATAGATAGGGATTATTTGAAAGCATGAGAATCAGTAGAAGCAGTAGGAAGACATTACTGAGCTCTACCTGAGCCAGCTCAGCCTACCCTAGTACCAAGAGACCCAGGTGTACCCACAGCCAACTCCATGACAGCTGAGTTGGTATTGAGCATTCTCTGTACAGACACTGCTAATGCCATATTAGTTGCCATTCTTGTAATTGTCTGGGGAGAGGTACCCAAAGACCATTCAGCAGGAGAAACGTGCTTCTGTGTCCTGAGATTTTTCTCAGCTCCCATATAATTCTACTCTAGATAGAATCCCAGGAAGATTTCCCGAAAGAAATGTGGCATCTCAGCCAAGTAGACATCTACAACAGTGTTTATGGCATAGAGGAAACATTCCTGTAGTTGGCTAAGACAAGAAAAAGAATATCCAACCACAGTAGAAATATAATAATATTCATTCCACCTTTATTTATTTTTTCCCAATTCTTGACAATGGAGATAGGACCAATGGCTAAAGAAATCATTGATCCCAATGTAAGGTTATAAAGACTTCATTCTGCTGATTCAGTACTATGGTGGTGATATTTTATCTATGATGCCTGCAGTATTTCCCTGATATGTTGAGGATGGAGTGAGAGGAAAGGTCATGTTTGGAAAGTTCTTCAAAAAATTATTTACTGAACACACATAAACACACACACTCATCAATGTGCACATGTAAAAAATTTCTATGAGATACCTATGAAAAATAAGTGTTTATAGGATTATATACATTTGCTTCTCACCTCTAAATTGTACCAATTCATACTTCTGACAAGAATATGTGACTATTATGAAATATTTTAATGTTTATCAATATAAGTAAAAAATGCTCATTTTTGTTCATATTTGATTTTTGCTAATTACTATGAAGTTGGGTTTATTTTAATGTGTTAATCATCCACTTGCATTCATTCTCTTTGCTATTTACATTTTTTGCTTACTTTTCCATTTAGTTGGTTGTCCGTTTTTCTAAATGTTCTCTCTGAGTTTGTTATGTGTATGCAAATCCTTTGTAATATATGTTTTTATCATGTGCTAGCTTGAACAGTTGGAAATGGCTCCAACAGTTTACTATGTTGATTTTCTAAAACTGGAAGAAAACTGTGACCTACATTAAATAGAAATGAAATGCCAAAGATTTCTTGGTATCATGTAGAGAAAAGAATCCAAAGATTTAGTAGGATTGGAATGTTGGAGTGCTTATACCAAATCAAAGGTCTTATTTGAAATGCATTTTGAAATAATATTTTATGCAGTTCATATACTTCAGATATATGATTCATTTTTTATATCCATGAACAAAGACAATGAATTCTTTTACATCTGTAGACCTCAGTACTTATCATAATCAAAATATGTGTACTAATGTGATTAAAGAAATATCTATATCTATCAAATAGATTAAATATTAAAAGGATTCATACATTAGCCACATACAAGCAGTAAGACTCAACTAAAAGCACTGTTTTGATATTTTCAAAGTGCAAATCTGACCATGTTACCCTCTTCCTTAAGATATCTCTGGATCATCTCATTGTCCTAGAGATGAATACCTTTAAAATGAACACCAGGGCATGTATGGGCTACTTTCTGCCTAACCCTGGAATATCGTCATGCTACATTTCCCTCATTACTCTCTGCCCTTTCAAGGATATCAACTGGCTTCCTTTCCCATTGTAGAACACATTACCCTCTTTTACCTCACAGTTCTGTGCATTTGCTGGATCTTCATGACATCTGCACGTTACTCTCTGTCTGAAATTCTCTTTTTATTGCCATCCTTTACCTAGTTACTTCCTGATTTATCCTCAGATCCTATTTGTTGAATAAAACATATTATTTTACCCACCAATGTAGGTAGATATCCTTTTGTATTCATTGTCATAGAACTCTCTTTTACAGAACTTAGGGCATTCATAGTTTTATATTTAAAATCATAATTATTTAGACTATATTCCAATTACATATTTCATTAGGGTTCACC
>NW_012145745.1:2889995-2891502 GCF_000956105.1 Propithecus coquereli
TATTGAGCCAGAAGATCCTTCATTCCTATGCAGGCAACACAGAGATATTGATTATGAAGTTAAAGGAAAACACAATCAAAGCTAGAATTAAATCTAGAAAATACCTGCTGAGGTATCTGGAATGAGGTTGAGCTCTTACTTAGGATCAAACAACTAATGATTGAAATCTTGTTTTACATATCAACTTGTTTTTTTTAAATCATACTTTAGATATCACAGCAGTGACTTTTGCATTAAAAAAAAATTTATCCTCTGTAAAATTAAGAGTAATGACATTTCCCTAGAGTGACTTCCATTCCTGAAATGATCTTTCCTATTCTTATGAAACGTTAGATTATTACATAAACATTTTGTTTTACAACTAAAAATAAAAGCTAGCTGTTTTCCTATGGGGGATTTTATTGACCATGTATTATCAAGAAGGAAAAGCTCTTGCAGAAAAGCAACATATTTTCAAGGTCAGTTCTCAAGCCTTGTGTAGGATTACATACGGTTTGTTATTATCCATTATATTTGTGTGAGCTCTATGTAAAGTATGCCATTTCATCTAAAACATTTTTGGTCTCCAGTTTATTATTAATAATGAAAATAGTAAATGTGTATGATTTTATTGCTGAGTCATGTACTGGCTTGAAATTTTAGTGAGGAAGTGAAAGCAGCGGGCAGGAAGAAAGGGTGGAAGCATGCAGGGCACAGGAGAGGAAGAAAGAAAGAATAACAATAACACAGATAGGCAAATTGGGAATTTACAGAAATGGAGGAAATCATATTCTGCAATAAACTCAGCAACATGGGCCTAAAGGGGGAAAAAGGAGAATATTAAAAGTAAACATTCATAAAATAGAACTGAAAGCACAGAATGACGTGGAAAATGTCAGCATTTTCTAAATTACTTGAAGTACATGTGTAAAGTATATATTTTTGCAACGACATAAAATAGACTTTAAATATATGTAACTGAAAATATGACACTGTTTTAGATTGAAATGATTCATATTCAAGTATTTTAAAATATCTTGGTAAGTACTAAAAGGGGAATGGAGATATTGACAATATTATGATTTTAAAATCAAGGGTCCCAAGCCAACATTTTAAGAAGTGCTGCCTTTCCTTTAAAACCTGTTCTTCTTTTTCCAGTCTCTACTTTTCCACCAACAGTATCAAATTTAGCCTGCACAATCCAATGTGGATCTAATTAGGACGCCAAAAAATCAATCATTCTTAGATAGAACTCTACACTTTACTAAGATATTTTCTGACACTTAGTGTCCCCAGATATTAGAAAACAAAGGACCTTACATAGAGAACAAGCATGAACTGAGACTGCTCTGAGCGAAGCAGGATGGTGTTCTCCCTCTGTAGGGATCAGATGCTCAAGATTACACAGAAGTTATAATGACCCAGTGACAGCCTTTTGTGCCTTTTCAATGTAAGCATGAAAGACTTGGTTAGTCCAGAATTGTCGTCATGGATCCACTGTCACTGTGGACACAGACTCTATAATTCT
>NW_012145745.1:2901557-2904573 GCF_000956105.1 Propithecus coquereli
GTTTACTCTCTGTTTTTCCATATAAAAATATATTTCTCAACCATGGTTTGCTTGCTTTGGCTTGCCTAATTCAGTGCACATTTTATAATATTTACCTCTCCATCAATTTTTACCTTGTTAAATGTCATAATGGGGATTACATACATTGCCAGGATTTATGATAAGGAAATTTAAATTAATAAATAGTTCAATGATTTTCATAGGCCTCTAATTCAAGATTCTCTTTTGTTTTTAGATTAACCCAACTATTACTATCTAAAGATTTATCTATTTACTTTATAGAGAAGTATATACGAAGTGGATGCATTCCATAGTTCTCCCACATAGATGACGACACAAGGAGTCAAACAGCACATTATACACAAAATTGCATGAAGAATTCATACATCCTTAGCTTCCTCTCTAATGGTGATTAGTGGGACAATAGAAGCTCAGTCTTACTCTGATAAAAGAGGCCTTGAACCAAAACAAATTTGAACCTCACTTGGTAAGTTGAGTTTGCTTTGGGATTATTTCATCAGGTCTTAATAAGTTTTACTGTTAATAAAATCTTTAAGTGTACCTTATACAAAGTCTATTAAATTGACAGCTAAACCAGTGTTTCCACTTCCTCTTTCAGTGTACTGATTCTCAGTACCCCTTTAACTTCTGCTTTTGCATGCTTCCTTAACTCTATGTTACTCTCTGGCTACCCAATTCTTTTATTAAAACAGTTAATTTTATATCATTTCATTCAGTTCTTTAGTCAAAGAAAAATCCTGAAATCTCCCGGTCATTATGTTTCTTGGCCACAGGAGTTGCCATGTTCTCTGTATTGTTCCTATATAGCTGGAATAAGTGACATCATAAAGCACAAAGCAGTGATCAATAGAAACACAGAAGATCATAGAAAATTATAACAATCCAGAATCACTTTGACAATTCGTTTTTAAGTTTTTTCTTGATAGTAATCAGAAGTTTTTAAAAATAATCTTTCTAAACCCATATAATTCTACTACACAAAGAGTGAAATACTGTATGCAAATTTTTAAAAATCCCTTTAGAGGCTGGGTAATCCTAGGATAGAACACAGAATGTGACAAAATAATCTAAATGTGTTACAAATATATAAAACAACATCACTGACAGGGATGTAGGACGGGCGTGCTGGCCTAAATAACTTTAGCAAAGAGTGGAGTCTGTAAGAATAACATCCAAAGGAACTATACATAACATACACAAGCATGTATGTTAGCTGATAAAGTGGCGTCTCATGGGGGACAGAGTTAGCAATTCTGAAACCACTATACATGTCCACTGGAATTCAACAACTGAGTAATTGTCTAGCAAATGGGAGGAGCCCCATTTCTCACTGTTCAAGTGGGAAGTTAGAGTTTAAGCAAAAGAAGAAAACTAGAATAATCCGTGTAGTATTGGATAGGGGTGTAGATATCAGTATGACCTCATGTTTGGTTTAATATAAATACAGATGATTATATATAGAAATATTTATAGATTTGTGTATATACATTAGCGAGTACACATACATATGTTTTCTTGCTTTGTCAGCTGAGAGGGCCTAAATGCAAGAAGTTGCAACAGCAAAGAGCATACCTAGCACCCGGGTCTTGGCTTTTAATACCATTTTCCAGTTAAAAGAACAAGGGTTCCTTGGAGACATGGTTGATTCTAGGACTAGGACAGAAAATATACATAAGGATCTTGGAGAATCTTATAGTGTTAGAAAGTAAGGGAATTTTCAAAACAAGCAAATAAATTTTAAAAACCCTACAATGATAGAGGTATGTTAAGTGGATTACAAAATTCAAGCTTCCAGATGGCCAAAGCTGGAACAATGTGAGCATCAAAATAAGTCAAGTATTATTGGATTATAGCCCAAAGTGTGAAATAAATATCCAGATTCTATACTAATATAAATGATTTAATAAATAAATACTTGGAGGATAAGAGATCTCCCATGCCAAACAATTCCAAATAATTTATGTATTAGTTACTCCACCCTCAGTGAAGTGGAACATAACTCCCCATTTCTTAAGTATGGGCTGCATATAGTGATTTATTTACAAGAGAACAGTATGGAAAGGGATATACAAGAGTAACTTTACAATGGAGAAAGCTGGCAAACACTACTTCAACCAGGATATCAAGATGAATATCCATAGTGATAAGCCATGTTGATAGTACGTACACTTGATATGATATGGTAAAAATAGCATGTTACTTTGTGGTCTTCCTCTCCTCAAAATCATAACCTCAATCTAATCATGAGGAAAACAATGGACAAATCTCAATTAAGAGACATTCTACAAAATACCTGACAAGTATTCCTCAAAACTGCCAAGGTCACCAAAAACAAGAAGACAGGATAACTAAATGTAATATGGTAACCTTACATAGGTAAGGTCAAATCTGTACTAAATTTCAAGTGGTAAAAGATACAGTCTTGATATAGACTTGATAAATCAAGCAATCAAACATTTTGAATTGATAAACTTGGAAGGCTTTAGCTCTAGCTTTTGTTAACTGCAATAAAACTGTAAATTGCTACTATTAATATAAGAGAAAATTCCTAGGCTCATGTTACTGCTTGCTCAAGGTAAAATAGAAAGTTAATCAGCCTCTTTGGCAGCTAGTACAGAGGTGGTTAAGTTGACACATAACAAACATACCTTTTAGGGCTTTTAAATTCTTAAGTGAGTAATTGAGGAAATTAAACACTGGACATAATCCATTTGCTTTGTAGTAGTGGGAGCAAAAGCATCGATTGTTAATTAGTATCTGAGTTAGCAAAGTCTCATGCACATGCAGAGATGGTATTCATGGAGACACCATGGCTGCTATTTCCTCTAGAATTTAACTGCTGAGTAGGAGGGCAGTGGTATTTTCATCTTTTAGATTGCCGATAGTGTTTATAACATGTTTCCTAAGAGTTTAGCCTTAATCTTGTTCTCTAGAAAGTTCGACAGTTCTATAAACTACTCAAATATTATCTAGTAAAATATTTTTCTGGTTAAAG
>NW_012145745.1:2907435-2908912 GCF_000956105.1 Propithecus coquereli
CTCGGCCTCCCAGAGAGCTAGGATTACAGGCGTGAGCCACCGTGCCCGGCCCTAATTAATGTTTTAAAAAGAAAAACAGTTGTGAGTTTCAAACAAAACACAATGGTGGACAAGGTTCTTAAGAAATGGGATGAGAAAAAAAGAATTAGCAAAGGAAACTAAAAATCTGTGAACAGAGATGCACAAATGCAGGATGCTGAAGAGTTAATAGACTTCCCTATCCACAATCGAGTAGCAATAAGCTGTGTGATAATAAATCCTTGTGCTTGGGAAAGGCTTTAAATATTGAACAGACTGTATTGATATTATTCACATTACCTTAAAGCCTTCCATCTCCTACTGTTCATCTTCATTGAGTAGGATTTATTATGCTCCCATGTGCACAAGTTGTACTTCTAGTTGTTCTAGTAAATGGAATAGATCATCTTTTTCAGAAATATTTATCATTTGTGGTTTAACATCTTTTGTACTTTCAGCATATTATTGCAGAAACATATTCATTCTAATCCTTTCAAATTTAAGATATATTCTTCTACTTTTCTTTCCTTAAATAGCACTGCAATATATTCTTATTGGATAGTTTTCTTGATAAGATTTTGCAAATGCTCCAAGTAGAACAGAATGTCGTTGCCAGGATCTGTGTAGTTGAAATGACAGAAGCACATTTATTTTATTTTTTTTTGAAGGGTTTATTGGATAGAAGTCAAACACTATATTGACTTGGCTCTAACAAGGTTTCTCTTATGCACTCTATAAGATATTATGCTTTCTTGGCAAATATAAAGTGCTAACTCCTCTTTCTTGGGATTGAGGCATATCCTGCCCAAGCAGAAGGATGAACACAATAACCTAACAGGTATTTTTCCAACCATTATTGCTGTGATCTAAGTCCAATAGACAGCTAGAACTTTTTAAACATTTCATTTTAAAATAATTATATTTAAATTATCTTAAAATATATCCAATGAAATATATCTTTAACATATATTGCAGTGTTCTGAGCGATTTCTTCCAGTTATATTATATTTTGCTTTATCCTAAAGTTTTCAGAAAGATTCTTGGAAAAGCCAGTGTCCTAGGTATTCCCAGGAATATGTCATAGTTCAATTTGTTAAGGATAATATTCTCTCAGAAGCTGTATCAATGCATTATATTCTCAATTTTCATATATCTTTCTCTCAATTTAATTAATTCTAAAATTTACAAATATCTGTAACCATAATTACTAACTTTCCTAATAAAATTTAATAAAATATGATGAAAAACAAACCAGTGAATGCTTCATATTTTTAATTTCTACCATCTGCTATTTGAATCATTGAAATAAATTTGTCATTAAAACCAGTCTCTTGTGAACTATATTTTCAAGCAAAACATATAGTTTTGTGCAAAATTTTACTATATATATATTTCAATTAAATATCAACATAATTAGTTAATCTACTATGTTCACCCATCAACTAAGTAGCCTCTCCAT
>NW_012145745.1:2908962-2910676 GCF_000956105.1 Propithecus coquereli
TGGTGATATTTTATCTATGATGCCTGCAGTATTTCCCTGATATGTTGAGGATGGAGTGAGAGGAAAGGTCATGTTTGGAAAGTCTGCAGAATAAGACTATCAGGTAACAATGAGCAAGAGGGAAAGAAGGGCCTCAACTGAAAAATATCTTTCCAAGAGAAGGGCTAGTTGGGATGTTGAAAGTCTATCCAAAGTATGCCACAGGTGGATGATTCTAAGGGAAGTTCATTGTTAATTTCTTAGATTGGCATTAGCTCCTGCTTCATAGACTCATGTGTGAAGTTTTAGGAGAGTAGATAGCAGAATAAAACTATTTCCTTAAGATATGTATAATGCATTAGAATTACAAAGTGTAAGTGTGGAGACGATGTTGGATATGGGTTAAGGCATTTTTAAATCACAGAATATATGACAGTGGCTATACGAGCTTAGAGTTGGAATATCCAATATGAGCACACTAAATAAGGAGTGTCAGTCTGGTACCATTGCAGGTTTAATAGCTACAATTTATTTGCAAAGCTTAGATAAGATCATTGCCATCTTCCACTTTGCAACAATAGAAATCATGGAGCATGGAAGGGATAGATCAATGGCAGTATCACATGCAACCATGTGTAAAACAGTGTAAGGGAGTTCAGATGTGTGTGGAATATTAGAGTGCTGGGAAGTCTTATAGAACTGAATGGAGACAAAGCCAAAGAAATAATCCAACTCTGTGATTCCAAATTCCACTGAAATTCTGTCCCTCTATGTATTATAAAAGGTCATTGCAAACAGCTGCTATTAATTTACTATATTTAACAGACTATAAATTGAAGTTATTTTGTCAAAGAGAAATATAAGACAACTATGTTTTTCCTTTCCATTGAATTTCTTCAAACTAAGACATTATTCTTATATAGATATTTTGTGTATCATAGGTCTTAACATGGCAAAAAAAATTTAAATGTTACAGGTGATGATTGTTGGGAGTACAGATTGCTCCAAATTATATCCCATAAAAGGAATCAGAAATGTATAATCTCATACTGTTTTTTTAATATATTTTAGGTGGCCCACAAGTTTCCATGTGAAAGAAGGAACTCTAAAAACCATCTCCACCCCTTCATGCATGATTTCCTTGTTCATCATTAACAATATACTATAGGGTATAATATGATTTTGAAATATTTTTCAAAACTTTTAGTTTAGAAAAATTTCCAGAAAAATCTTGATCCTCAAGGATAGAGGACATTGATGATGATAAGAACTTCTCACCAACACCATCGGGCACACACATACCACCCCACATACACTCAAGTGTACATGCATACAACATTACCCATATGGATCAATGTCTACTATGGCCACATGCTCAACATTCTCTTTTTTTATATGGCATATGCCACACAGGATATTTGGAAGCTTCTGATTTCAGGAGAGCCAAAGACATGCTGCTAACACCTATGCTTTCTGACCCTATGGGAATTTTATCTTTCCTGTGGTGGTAAGTAAACAAACTATGAACTCTAGGAGACTATAACAGTTTTAGTAGACTTACTGTATGCTTCTATAAATATAGTATTTAAGAGTGAGCGTTGTAGTAAAACCTTGGTTTACATACTGAATTTAAATTTTCTAGCTATGTGACCATGAACTGCAAACATGGAAACTTTTTAAATTGGTGACTGTGTCTGGAAATGTCTTGAGATAATTCTACCAGCCTTAAAAAATC
>NW_012145745.1:2914077-2921890 GCF_000956105.1 Propithecus coquereli
TTTTAGTGTACCCGTTACCAGAATAGTGTACATTGTACCTCATAAGTGATTTTTGATCCCTCATCCCCCTCACTCCCTCACCTCTCTTAGTTTCCAATGTTCTCCTTATAGAGATCTTCCACTTCTTTGGGTAAGTATATTCATATGTATTTTATTTTCTTTGCATCTACTGTAAATGGTATTGAGTTCTTGATTTGACTCTCAGGTTGGCTGTTATTAGTGTCTAAAAATGCTACTAATTTGTGTACATTGATTTATAACCTGAGAATTTACTGAATGTATTTATCAATTCTAGGAGTCTTTTGGAGGAGTCTGTAGGTATAGATATTTTTATGGTTTTGAGAAATTGAAGATATTTAACTACTTAATACAATATTAGAGTATTATTTTCTTAACACTGTATATTATCATGCTTTTTAACCTTACCAACTTCAAAGATGTCTTAATTTCTATGGGCATATTTGTGCAACATAATGCATAAACTCTTTAGTCTCTCAGAAACTTGACTGTTTTCCATCTTCCTTTCACAAGGAGTAGTTCTCAAATTCCTCAGCAGCCTACAACCAGTTGTTTAATGGTATTACAAATAAGACTGTGAATGTTTCTTAATGCTTGATCTCAACTGTTAATCCTCACTGTTGATTATTTCCTACTTCTTTTCCTGCTCTTAGCAACCATTATGGCTGTAATTGCAGCACATTTTAGTAATGGTTAACAATCTTTATCTCTTAGGTGATAGCTCCTAGGTCTGTGATTTCATGATAAATAATCTTGGGATAAGGAGTGCATGGTTATAATTGCGGCTAGTCATAAACCTTTCTATATTATAGTTCGAATTTTTTCATTCAGCCAAAGAGATTTTTGCAAATGTTTTGGAATAAGATTGGTTTTAGGACTCACTACCAGACAACCCTACCAACCAAGCAGACTTGTAGGAAAGAAGTAAATGAAATATGAACAGTGAATTGAAGTTGACTGAAAATTGAAAACAAGAAGTCAACTAATTTTCAGTGTCATGCCTCTCCTATGCCATTATTATATTTTTAATATTTTTTCTAAAAAATTTCTACATCCCGTAACTACAAAAATACAGATGTGCATGTGATCACTGAAAGAAGTGACTTTTTAAATCTGCTTTTTAATGAAAGCTATGACTATAGAATGAAAATAATTAGAACTGACTTTTGCACCACCAAACCTCAAGAAAACTGAGGTTTTACTGGAGACCTTATTTGGTGCAATGTATAACATTTTCTCACAAGTATCATAATTTATGCAACAAATATTTGCTGAATGACTAATAGGTGTCAGGCACTGAGGTAGTTATTAGAAATAAATGGTCAATAAAACAGATGCTACTCTTATCTTCCACATACATGTAGTCTAATAGGAATTACAGATAATAGGATACAAATATAAGATTTCTATACAAAGGAATAACATGTCTGGAGACACCAAAGGCTTACACTTAGTACATAAGAATCTATGAAGACTTCCATAAGAAAAATAACATTTAAGACCTGAATAAGAAGCTGGAATTATCTCTGTGACAAGATGACAGGAGTATAAACAGTGGGAATATAAGGAATGAATGCCAGAGCTGAAAAAAAGTTTAGTATACTATAGTGACTTAAATGAAAATGTAATTCCTTGAGCATTGGATGCTAAGGGAAGAACACGAATGCCAGGAGAAATCAGTCAGGTTCAGGTCATTTGGGGCTGCATAAGACATACTAAGGAATTTTGATTTTATTCTAAGAGAATTGGGAAAATATTACAGTGTTTTACATAGAGCACTTATATTAGCAGATTTGTCTATTTGAAAGATCACTCTAGCTAGTGTTGAACTTTGATTGAAGAAAAACACAGCTTGAGGTGAGCATGCGGGTTTGAAGCCTATTTTGCTATTCAAATGACACCAGATATTAACGTACAGTGATGATATGATAGTGGCTTGGGTTAAAGGAGAGATAGTGAAGACAGAAACCAGTAAAGGGATTTTAAAGAGATTTAGGATGTATAACTGTAAGGCCTTGGTGGTGGATTATGTGTGCACAGATTGGAGAAGAGGTAAAATCCATGGATGTCTCCTAAGATCTGGGTTGGATCTCCAGGTATTTGGCTGCACCACACCTTAGGCAGTCATGAAGGAAAGAATTAGCACATTGAAAAAAGTAATGTAATAAGATTACATGTGTGCATTTTGAATTGGACCTTTCTATATCTTACAAAAGTATCCTACAGGGGAATAGAGAAAATATCTGGGACTCAGGAGTAAACTTCAGGCAGAGGATATTATGTATTTGTCAGCATACATACAGCTGTTAACTGGGGACCTGAAGTCCTTGATCTCAGTCAGAGAGATGACACAGAACAAAAAGAGAAAATTTTCCTAAAGATAATCATAAAGGAATTCAAACCTGGAGATTAAATTTTCAAATTCAAGTTTCTTTTAGGGCCAGTCATGTGGTGTAAATTAATAAAGCAGTGCAGATGTTCAAAAAGAAACCATAGCACCCACTGACTGCAAGTGGCCACTGACACTGAGATTCAGAGTCAGGATTCAAAGCAAGTGATGCAGGCTGCAGAGGACTCCAGAACAAATGCCTTTAAGGGGGTGCTATTAATTAGCTGTCATCAATTTTTCCAATTATATAATTTGTCAAGAAATTGTCAAACTCTGTACATTAGAATTTTTTGATATTGACAGCTAATTAATGTTTTTTTTTGTTTTGTTTTGTTTTGTTTTTTTTGCGACAGAGTCTCACTCTTTTGCCCGGGCTAGAGTGCCGTGGCATCAGCCTAGCTCACAGCAACCTCAAACTCCTGGGCTCAAGCGATCCTCCTGCCTCAGCCTCCCGAGTAGCTGGGACTACAGGCATGCACCACCATGCCCAGCTAATTTTTTCTATATATTTTTAGTTGTCCAATTAATTTCTTTCTAATTTTAGTAGAGGCGGGGTCTCGCTCTTGCTCAGGCTGGTTTCCAACTCCTGAGCTCAAAGAATCCGCCCATCTCGGCCTCCCAGAGAGCTAGGATTACAGGCGTGAGCCACCGTGCCCGGCCCTAATTAATGTTTTAAAAAGAAAAACAGTTGTGAGTTTCAAACAAAACACAATGGTGGACAAGGTTCTTAAGAAATGGGATGAGAAAAAAAGAATTAGCAAAGGAAACTAAAAATCTGTGAACAGAGATGCACAAATGCAGGATGCTGAAGAGTTAATAGACTTCCCTATCCACAATCGAGTAGCAATAAGCTGTGTGATAATAAATCCTTGTGCTTGGGAAAGGCTTTAAATATTGAACAGACTGTATTGATATTATTCACATTACCTTAAAGCCTTCCATCTCCTACTGTTCATCTTCATTGAGTAGGATTTATTATGCTCCCATGTGCACAAGTTGTACTTCTAGTTGTTCTAGTAAATGGAATAGATCATCTTTTTCAGAAATATTTATCATTTGTGGTTTAACATCTTTTGTACTTTCAGCATATTATTGCAGAAACATATTCATTCTAATCCTTTCAAATTTAAGATATATTCTTCTACTTTTCTTTCCTTAAATAGCACTGCAATATATTCTTATTGGATAGTTTTCTTGATAAGATTTTGCAAATGCTCCAAGTAGAACAGAATGTCGTTGCCAGGATCTGTGTAGTTGAAATGACAGAAGCACATTTATTTTATTTTTTTTTGAAGGGTTTATTGGATAGAAGTCAAACACTATATTGACTTGGCTCTAACAAGGTTTCTCTTATGCACTCTATAAGATATTATGCTTTCTTGGCAAATATAAAGTGCTAACTCCTCTTTCTTGGGATTGAGGCATATCCTGCCCAAGCAGAAGGATGAACACAATAACCTAACAGGTATTTTTCCAACCATTATTGCTGTGATCTAAGTCCAATAGACAGCTAGAACTTTTTAAACATTTCATTTTAAAATAATTATATTTAAATTATCTTAAAATATATCCAATGAAATATATCTTTAACATATATTGCAGTGTTCTGAGCGATTTCTTCCAGTTATATTATATTTTGCTTTATCCTAAAGTTTTCAGAAAGATTCTTGGAAAAGCCAGTGTCCTAGGTATTCCCAGGAATATGTCATAGTTCAATTTGTTAAGGATAATATTCTCTCAGAAGCTGTATCAATGCATTATATTCTCAATTTTCATATATCTTTCTCTCAATTTAATTAATTCTAAAATTTACAAATATCTGTAACCATAATTACTAACTTTCCTAATAAAATTTAATAAAATATGATGAAAAACAAACCAGTGAATGCTTCATATTTTTAATTTCTACCATCTGCTATTTGAATCATTGAAATAAATTTGTCATTAAAACCAGTCTCTTGTGAACTATATTTTCAAGCAAAACATATAGTTTTGTGCAAAATTTTACTATATATATATTTCAATTAAATATCAACATAATTAGTTAATCTACTATGTTCACCCATCAACTAAGTAGCCTCTCCATTCAGATCATACTTTCAGGCATATAAAATTCATATTTGTATGATAGCAAAATTAATATGACTATGTTTTATGAACTTTTTGGCTCCTATAAATGAAAAAGCCTAGAGATTATATCCTGAATGGAAAGGTTTAAGGAATAAATTAAAAGCTCAGAAAAGAAATAGTAGAAAAAGCCACATAAGTAGTTATTTTATTCTTCTTTTTTCTTCCCAGTGGTTTGTTAGGTGGTTACCACAAAATACATTTGTCTTTAATCTCTCTCCATGCCCAAGTGATTGTTCCTTGACTTCCACTTATTTCTTATTGTCTGTTTGTATTTTTCTCATTGTATTTTCTAATCTTTAATTAACCTAGACCTTGGGCAAATAGACCATATACCAAATAAATGTAGAAAGAAAATGGAAGAAATGGAGGCAAATTCTCTTCCTTTGCATGCCCATTGTGTGCCATTAACTGTGATGGCAGTTTACCAGCATCCTTATCGGCATTCACACCAAACCTAAAGACTTCAGTATATCACACATTCTTCTTCCTTTCCACTTGCCACAGTTAATTTGTCACCAGGCCCTAAAAATCTTCCATATATATTGTAAATATCTGTGATCAAACTACTTCTACCCATCCTGTCAAGTCTAGAGCACTATCATTTTTCACTAATATATCCCTAATTACTGTCCCCATGTAGACTATTATCTCATCTCAATCTATTTGGCTATATTATTTTCAAGAGATTATTAAAGACACATGCTTTTCATGGCATTTTGATAGCTTAACCCCTCCAGTTGCTCTTACATAAAACCTTTATATTTCCAAATACATGTCAAATTTCCAAATGATTTCTTCCTGCCTGCCCTCCCAAACTGACTTACAGTGACTCTTTAACATAATGTCTAGAATTATTTAGTTCCTCAAATATCCCAAACTCCATTTACTTGTAGGGCATTTTCACATGTGTCTCCATCTGCATGGAGTTTCCTTTGCTTCACTCTTCCAGAATATCAACACCACCTCCACATTAAATTTGTCCTTCAGGCCGTTCTCTCTCTCTGTTTCTCTCTCTCTCTCTCTGTTATTTTTTTTTCCCCTTAAAGCGTGAAATGACATTTATTGAGGAAGTACAAGATAGGTTTTACAGAGCAAGAGCAAGATAACGTTTGCCACAGAACGACTAACAGATCCCTCTGTCTAAACAAAAGGGCTATTTTTTTTTAGTTAGGGCAAAACGTACATATATAATTAACCCTCTTTACCATTTTTCAATTTTTTTTTAATTTCAAAATTTTTACAGGGGTACAAACGTTTGGGTTATATCTATTGCATTTGCACCGCCCAAGTCAGAGCTACAAGTGTGCCCCGCCCAGACCGTGCAAACCACATCCCCTGTGAATTTATTGTTTTTAAGTGTACAGTTCAGTGCTAAAGATCTTTCTCTTTCTATGACAAGTTTTTTTCCCCAGATTCCATTAGCTCCCCCAGTCTGTACTTTGAAAGAACTTAATACTTTTTTCTGACAATTAATTTACTGTGTATTCAATTGCTTTGTATGTAACTTTTCACTCTGGATTGTAAGACCTATGCATCTCTAGTGGCTAAAGTATTTAATATATATTAGATAGCTAATAAATATTTGATAATGAATGAATGAAATAAGAAATTGTCATATTTAAGTAAGTTGAAATCATATTTTAGGGTGTAAGATTCCTAAATGATCTCTCCATGTTTGACACAGAATTAGGTAGCTAGTATTAAAGGCAAAGCATGAAAACTATGTTTGAGCTGTGTATAGTGATTCTGTGTTAAAGATAATTTTAGTTTTTAGTCAATTTTAAATTTTGTGACATTATGAATTGTTTCATTTAAGTAATATGTATCAAATAAGGCAAATCTAACTTTCTTTTTATTTTAAATCATTAAAAAATGGAACACATGGACTTTTTAATATCCCAAATGAAATATCAATACTGTGACTAGTTTAGTTTTCATTATCAAGCCATGATTTCCGCTGACTCTTCTACTCTGGTCAAAAGTTTGTTTTGGTGTCCTTGGTAATATTTTCAAAATGGAATAAATTCACAAGCTGCTGATGAATATTTTGAATTCTTAAATTATACTACATAATAATTTAGTTTAATTCACTAAAAAATACCACCTAATTAACTTATGTAAATGTCATAAGGGTTGGAACGAGTAGATAAAAATGTGGAGAAATGACAGATGACCACATATAGTTCATTTGCTCCTGTATGTCCAGGTGGTTGCCAGCGCAAAAAATTACTTATTTAAGACTTTTTCTTCAAAAACAGCGTATGTAGTAAATGGGCAGATGATACTAAGTGCTGCTGCTGAAATCGATTAAAGGAAAGGACTGCTTTGTACCATTCACCCTAGGATTATAATTCATACTGCAGCCTACCGATCAGAGAAATAGAAAAATCAAATTCATTTTTGAATGTGAAGGTTTGTGAGAATGATAAATATGTATATGTAAAATGGGAAACAAATTTCCATGTTGTGAAAGAAAACAGTGTAAGGATAACAGTGAAACATAGACTGAATGAAGGTATTTATTTCATATAGCAAGCATAATGCTTAGTAAATGCAAATGCCTTTCACCAAGAAGTCATTCATTATACTTATATTTTTGAGTATCACATGAGGAATGTCTTGACTAAGTCTCCTCTTAAAAATAATAATTCCACTTTATAGCTTGGTAGGTTGTGACATTTTGAAAATATAGGAGCATATGTGTCTAAAGGTAAATTATGAAACATGTAAAATTTATCCTTAGTATTAAACTCTGTACTATGATGCTTCCAATTGAACTCCTGAATACTTTATTCATCCATTTATTACTTATTCTTCCATTCTTACTAGTATCAAGGAAGTTCCCTCTGATTTCTGTTCTTCCTATTGTTCTTTCGCTTCTCAGGACCATAGGAGTTAGTTAGAATCTTCCTTCACATTTGTGTACCTTAGTGCAGTTAGAGAAGATGTGCTGTGTTATAGCCTCTGTAGTCAGAATGCCTGGCTTTAAATCCTAACTCTGTCATCATTAGCTATAGAAATATTTCCTGAGCCTTAAAAATACGGAACAGCTGATTCTGGGGATCTCTGGCTCATAGTACAAGTGCTTATAAGGTTGATACTGTGCCTGTAAGCTCTAATAAGTAATCTGCCAACCTCAATGCTAACCAAATCTATGAGAGAAAATATACTAAGATTAAATGTCACCTCAAAATTTGAAGCACTCAGCTTACAACATCATTGTTACAATCTAAGGCCTATTTCCTTCAGGCATTTCATTAAACATAGAAAATTGTG
>NW_012145745.1:2922420-2924184 GCF_000956105.1 Propithecus coquereli
TTTTATATAATCCCTCATGCAGAAGAGTTAGAATACATTTCTTGGCTATCTATGCTCTCTCCCTCCTGTATAATCTATGAAACAAATAGCACAAAATATTATCAATGGAATTATAGTCCAGTGCAAGAGGAATATCTTGGCTAGTGTACCATAGTCAAGGTCATTATAGAGTTAGTACAAAGAGGCATTCAATATAGGTATAAGTTGACTCTGGTTGAATGTGACTCAGAACTAATTAAAGTCAAGAGGGAAAGGTCCATGTCAGGAAGAGTCAAGAGGCCTTTAGCAGTCTGATTTAAAAACTCATTCTAGTACTATGAAAGCCAAAAAAGGAATGAAATTCTTTATCTTAGGAGCTGAATTGCTGTGCATTGGCTCTTCCCTTTATCTCACAACATGGCTTTAAAAGGGTTTCCAGAGTTAATGTCATAAAAATATTTGTAGTTCTGATGGACTGGAATTTTTTTTAAATGTCCAGAATTTGGCAATAAAATTGGTTGCCTTAAGAAACAATAAGATTCTGCAAATTTGAGAAGTTCAGAAGCTAAGCATTATGACAAACAGGGACATTATAGAAGAATTTATTGCAACCAAGTCTATCTCCCTGTATGTATCACTTGCCTATCCCAATTCTCTCCTCCTAACTGGCTTCAAGAGATAATGAAAATCAATGTCATCACTCATTCACATGGTAGATCTTCAAGTATTTTAAGATAATTCTTATTATCAGTTACTTTTAGGGCAATATTCATATTCCTATTCCCAAAGACCATTTGATAAGAGGATCTGATATCTCCAAGTGGAAGATACATGGAAGGTTTCCTCTCCTTTATCACCAGTGGTCTAACACTGTGGACCTCACTCATTCCTAAGTTAGGAGCAGAGCTCAAGCTGAGTCTGTTAGAATTACGCTGAACTTTCTCAAGTCACTAATAAATCCAGACCAATATATCTTGTGTGATAAACGATCAGCTGCTGACTTGAATCGCTTTCAACTAATTCTCTAAATGCCTTCTCTCTGGTATAGCTAAGAATCATGTGTCCAGCTCTTCTTGGCTTCTCAGAGTCTGGCACCCTCCATGGAAAATTTGGATATTTCACCATGGAATTCTGGTGAAATACCTCTACCCAATCCAAATAGTGGGCGCTTTAGCAGACAGTTTATGGTTGTTTCTGGAAAAGCATGATTTGAGGGATACCTCTTCTAAAGTCTGCTGCACTGTTGTGGCAAAGTCAACCATAACCACAAAGATATAATATACTCCTCTTCTCTTGTGCCTAATATTACCCTGAGTTAATTTGGATGAATCAACCTTCCCAAACTGATTATTCTTGTTAATCAGCCCTACACCTGCTCCCTACAAGTCTTACAGTTCTCTTTAAACTGGGTATATAATAACCTTTCAAAAGACTGCCTTATTCTGTGGGGACTGCTCTGAGATTCCTGTAACATTATTCAAATTATGTCCCTCTTCTAACATTTCATGGAGCACTAGCCTATTCTTTTCACTGACACTAAAAGTTGAAAATTGCAAAAATACCTTTTCCCAAATTATAAAACACTACTTCTCTATCAGCATTTCTTGGTCAGCTAAAGGTGATGGAGCATGTTATCATCAAGATAACAACTTCCTATTTATTCTGAAGATAATTTAAATGGAATATCTGCTTCAAATCAAAAACAAATGCTTTATTTTTCAAATTATGTGCTGTGTGATGATCTATTCTTATCACAGAGTAATTCAAACTGGGCACTGTTTATTA
>NW_012145745.1:2936439-2938049 GCF_000956105.1 Propithecus coquereli
ATGTTCAAAGTTGAATCATATAGCTCTTCCCACAGGACTATTGGTTTTCTGTCTCCCAAAATATATCTTTACATAGGTTTGTCAAAATCATACAGGAGCAAGTGCCAGAAGTGAAAGGTCTACAAAGAGTTACTCTAAAACCTAGTCGATCATGGAGGTCCTCTGCCTCCTAGTTAATTATCCACTTCTCTTAATACAAATGGTTACTTGCCTTTGAGAGTGGTTAATAATACATTCTTTACAAACCATGGATAAAACTGTGCTTTAGTCCTTATCTCTAGTGGGGAAAAAAGCAGCAGTCAAATATCTTGAACATTGTGTTTAGTATCTTGGCACAATTATTCTCTTGGATGAGAAGAAGATCATGCAGTTGCTGTTTTATTCAAGTTCTACATGTTTGTTGTGGAGAAAGCCCAGGATTCTGCATTGGGTGGGAAATTTCTCTGGGGTTCACAATCTAGACCAAATAAAAAAGGCGCACAAAAATACAACTCCCAGGACACGTTAGTATAAATTGCCTACTTCATTTAGTTTCAAGGAAAACTACAAGCTCATAAATCAGTAACATGATTGGATCATACTCAGTTAAAGAATGGTCTTAATCTTGCAAAAGCTAAGATCTTTTTTCTACACATTTTGCAGAACACTGAAATTTTTAGATATGATCATATATAGGGTGTTGAATCATATATAACCTCATTATTAGCACAGTTTAGTACTTGTCTGGATTTTTAAAAGCATATACCTGATTTTTTTTTATTTCTGCCTTCAAGCATGTATGTCTTATTTTAGTAATTTTACAAGTTAATGCTTGCCCAGCAGTCAACATTTCAATTTTTTTGGTACAGAAAATGAATAAGCATTGGCCTACTTCAGATATACCGTATTACTAAATGTGTAGGAGAGTCAAGTATGATAAATGTAGACTTTTTTATGTAAGTGTTTATGTTAATAGCTGTATGTTTCTTTTGATGTTGAGTTAACTCTTTCAAAATGTCACAAACCTTTTTGGAATTAGAGGTACCACAAGGTAGAAAAGATAGATCAATTCATTTGTACAGCATTATATAATTTAGTTAATTTCAGATTAGTTTGCTTAAAGTTGATTTTTTTATAGAAATACTAACAAGTTGACTCATCAGATAAAAAATATACAGATCCCTCTTTAATAGTGAGGATTTCTTTACACACCAAGGACAAAATAAATAACATTATTTAAATATTTTGAGAAAAGCATATTAAATCTTCAGTTATTCCTTTATCAAGTCTTTTCCCTTGATACAGTCAGAGTTGGTCTGTGAGAGAGGCACAATGTGTTGCAGGAAAAATGTTTTCTCTCGGCAGTGTGTTCCTCTGAATTATACACATGTACATTTCTGTTTTCCTTTGTCTCAATATAGATAAGATCAACTGATGTAATTATGAATACTTAGTCTTCTTAAGGATATTTATTTTTAAAAAAAGTTGTAGGAACTGGATGTAGGGAAGAGAAAAATTATAGTAGAAAGAAACCATTAAGGAAAAAAAGTGCTTTTAAACAACTTAGAGTTAGATCTGACAGAGACACAGGGATGTATTACCATATAGTTGTACATAAAATTCCCAAAGAC
>NW_012145745.1:2938099-2939312 GCF_000956105.1 Propithecus coquereli
TATAACTTAAAGATGGCTAGTTGTTCTGTGTAGTACACAACTTGTCCATATCTATTATAAGTTGCATCTTTTCTATACAATCAAATATGATAGTTGTGTGGAATTCCTGCCTCTCTTCTTCAGATCTATGGTCCACCTTCCACTCAGGTCTGTCAATGTCTCCTTATTAATCTGGCTTGAATTATACAAATTGAATATATCTCACCTATTTTCTGCTGGGATGCTGACTGATACAACAATACAGAAATAATTTTAAGAGTATATTGGAATTATCTATCATGTTATCAAAAACTAAAATTATAAGTGTTGATTATTTTGTATGTAGTATATGCATGTATAAACATAAGCTACATAAAAGAAAAGAACGAGAGAGAACATCTTTCAACATGATCTCTCTTCTCTATTTCTAGTGCCATTGTCCTATTTTAGACTTTCATCAATTATTGTTTGAGTCGCTGTAATTGCCTACTAACCCTATTCTCCCTGCCTCCAGTGTTGTTCTGCTTAAGTCTATTTTCAAGAATAGTTATCCAAAATGGCAAGATCCAAGTAGATTCAATAATTGCTTAGAAATTGGTAGGATTTGTCACTGCCAAGGGAATGAAGTTCAAATTTAGACTGAATTTTTTAAACTGCTTAGTGTGTCAAAGCACCACCTTTCAAATTACTACAGGTAGTTGATAATTATTCATTCTGGACAGCTAATAATTTTCATATCTCTTCAACTTTCAGAAATTAGTAGCTGTTACTAAGAAATAACAATGTCCTGATTGGTGTACAATCTAAACTACACGAAGTAAAGAAGGAAGATAGTTTTTGATCATTGCCTAATGGCTACAAAGACATCACAGATAAGATTAAGAGTACTACCAAAGTCACAGGATGCTTACATAAATTTTAAATGTATTTTTTTTTTAGTCAGATGACTATATGATGCTTATTTTATTTTCACTAGTATATGAAATTGAGCACTTAGGCATATGGCCAATTTATGAAAGTGTTGTTTACTTGACATCAAAGTATGTGATTGTAAGCTGGATCTGCCCTTAATATACATATATGGGATACACAATACTGCATAAGCATCTTATTCTAGCTTTAATATTTATGAATTTTGATGAAATCACTGCTATAATTTAATCTAGTCATAACAATATATTTCAAAATAAGTTAGGGAAAATGTAATAAATAATAATCATAAACGTTTTAAAAT
>NW_012145745.1:2939362-2940234 GCF_000956105.1 Propithecus coquereli
TTTCTTTTGACAAGATGCTTCTCTAGTTATTGTACACATTTGGTCACTTTCCAAAGCTCTGAAGTGATAGTTTTTGTCAGTGTTTTCATCTTTAGAGTTTTTTGGAGGATAAAAAATGTCTCACTTCCTCACTGGACCATAGCCAATAACAGTATGACTCTGCGTGTCAAAATTTTAAGCATCTATTTTTAATCTTCCCTCATCATATTTCAGACAAGTAGAAATACATGTATTTTCTATAAAACATTTCTACTTTTTTATAGCAATGAATATTGATATCAAGATCAATATAATTTCTACAATATATACAGCATTTTTCAGGATGTTTGCATATATTAACCTGGATTTTCATGGATTTTTCACTCCTACTGGGAAATTTCATAATATCTAAAGACATTTTTGTTTGTTAGGACTGGCAGCAGGAGTAATATTTGTATCTAGTGGACAAAAGACAGGGATGCCACTTAACATCTTACCATGCCCAGGGCAGTCCTCATTTTAGATCGCAATTATGCAATCTAAAATGTCTCTATTGCCACTGTTTACAAACTCTGTTCTAGATGACCATTCTGCAGTTAGTATGTGTGATCCTTCAAAAACCTATCCACATACTTTTCTCAAAACTAGTTCTGACACTTTAAGAACAAGAAATAATTTCTTATCACTTTCTGCCACCATTTAGCTCATAAATTATGCTAGTATTGAGTCTATCACATTCCATTGCAATTATTTGTCTTTGTGTTTATATCCTAATACAATATGAGCTCCTTAAAGAGAATAGCTTTTTAATCGCATCTGTATCCCTAGCTACAAACACTTGAACTAGTATAGAGTAAGTGCTCAATTAATATTTGCTAAATAAATAAATGCAT
>NW_012145745.1:2949834-2950359 GCF_000956105.1 Propithecus coquereli
AAATATATCTGATAAACATACAGATTCAAAGTGCATAAGAAAGGCACTAATTACATAGAGTGATCACAACTGGAGTAGAGGAGTAGCTGATAGAGGGGGTGGCCTCTCTGGAAGAAGAGGGAGCTCTTTCATTGCATGATACAGGTTTGTCCAGGGCTGCCTAACAATTAGACAAATTTACACACTTGCCTACATAGGTAATTTATCATTTGAAAGTTTTATTCAGTTTTATCATCTTTGTATCAATCCTCAACCTACCACCTGATCAGTTTCCTGGTGAGGCAGTGCTAGGACACCCTATGTGTCTATCTAAGCACTTTCCCAGTGTGAAGTTGGGAGCTGTAATATAATTCTTCTCTCTTCTAAGTCCAAGTCTATAGCTCGTAAAATGCTTATTGAAATTATATTCTTGAAGTCTCAATTCTGTGGCTTCATTGCCAGAGTTGGATTAAATGATTTCCAAGAGCTCCAACATTCCATAATCTCATGATGTATAACAAAGAGGCATTATATTTTGAAGGTTAT
>NW_012145745.1:2950409-2950921 GCF_000956105.1 Propithecus coquereli
CATATTATTATTCATTTCATCTTCTTAAAAAAAACAAAGAAGTAGATGTAATTAGGCAAGCAAACTAAGGCTTTCGTGGGACATTCTGGAAGCAATTCCTGAGCTTTCTTTCAAGGTTAGTCCTACTATTGTTTATTATGTATTTCACATATAGGTTCATTTGTGTGCATAATTATTAAAGTTATTGATATAGCTATATGGGCAGAAGGATCCAGCCTGATAAGTAGGATCATGATTTGATATTAAAATGAGCCAAAAGTTAAATAGTGTACATGTCCTGAGTAAGGATTTAGAGAGTTAGGGAGACCTGCAATTGTAAGTTGCTATAACTAAAAATAGTCAGTGACAGAAGTGACTAGGAGATAGAAGCTTACAGAAGTTATGTGTATGGGTGTGTGGGTATGAGTGGGATATGTATAAGTAACCTTTCTTTCACTTCTATGACTACATATTGACCATGTGACGTTTGACTTTGTTGATGTTCATAATGTCCTTAGAGTCACCAGTGAAAC
>NW_012145745.1:2960901-2961468 GCF_000956105.1 Propithecus coquereli
TTCAACCATATGGACAAAATCTAAGAAAATGATGCCAGTATGCAGAAGAGAGCAGGGAAAAATGTGATAAGTCCCAAACATTGTCCCTGATCATGGTAGGACTGAGCCAAGCCACAATATAGTCCTTTTCTCCAAGGCACGGGACTTTAACATGCAATCCCATTGAGTTGTTTAGGTCTCTAAATTATATGAAAATTATCACAAAAGTACGAGAACTTCAGAAATAACCATCAGCTTTTAGAAAAAAAATGTCCCTGTTTACTTTATATGGGGATATCATTTATTTTCCACTAGTTTGAGAGCAGCTTGATTCTTAATACTGTGACAGATTTTTAATCTCTCACCTGTGAGTGCTGAGGATCCCTGTGAGTGTTTGAGGCCATATGGTGCTTTTCTGTAGTCATATGGAAAACCAGCTGGGCCGCCTAAAGATTTATGAACAATTATCTATGCTCAAAGGCCATAAACCCATTCAACAATGGCTCTTTCTGGGTTGTTACATAAGGGAAAAAAATCATCTATCGTAGACTTCCTTTGTCAATAGAAAAGTTATTAACTCAAATTACA
>NW_012145745.1:2961924-2962431 GCF_000956105.1 Propithecus coquereli
TAAAATAATAACATTAGAAATAAAATATAAAGCATGAGAAACAGTTGGCTAGGGAAAGGGAGGAAGAGTAGAAAGAGAAAAGAGAATGTACAAAAGGCACAGGAGCAAGAGAGATTTGGTTTATTTATGATGTGAAAAAAAAATTCAGTATGGCTGACCTTGGATGTGAAGGAGAAAAGGATAAGAAAAGAGGATGGATTGCATGGCAGGTGCCAAGAGAGGAGGGTCACGTAAGCCTCACTAAGGTTATAAGGTGCATCCTAGTTCATCAATACGATACTAGCTACCAGATGGAGAATGGGGTTACACGTATGAATATGTGAGCAAAAGAAATCATCATTATTCATCTGAGGGATGGCAATGGACTGGTTTATGATGTGGACAGTCAGGAATGGCTTGGGTCAGGACAGCATAATGCAGGTGGAGTGGCAAGAACATAACTGAGTGTGTAGAGGGTGTAGGGAGAAGGAAAGAATGGAATGGTTTCCAAGTTTTGGACTTGGACCC
>NW_012145745.1:2964541-2964942 GCF_000956105.1 Propithecus coquereli
CTTATTGTTTGTAGATTATTTTAATGGGGGAGATATTTTAGTTTGGGGAGAGAAGAAAAGTGTGCAAGTGTCAATACCAGACAATTATTGATTGAACTATTAATCTGTTAAGACACGTATGCCCTTTACCAAATCCCAGAGCTTCCGTCAGTACATCTGTTATTATCAAAAGAAATCCTTAGCTGTGGAAAGTCTATACTATGTTGACTTATAATGATAGGATTCTTCTCTCAGAAAATACATGCTCAATGTGACAAAATAAATGTAGTAAGTAAAGTTGTCCTCCATATTAAATTTATCATAATATACCTATATCTATACAGTAATATCAAGTACAAGTGGGAATCATCAACATGGATTAAGGTCTGTAAAATACTTTAAAATTTTCATGCTATGAAATT
>NW_012145745.1:2976722-2977099 GCF_000956105.1 Propithecus coquereli
AGAGAGACACAGGGGAATGACTAGTCAATGGAGCAGTCAGAACACACAGAACATTTATTGATTAAGTTCACTGTCATACAAATGCAGTTTGTGATGCCTAAAAACAACTACAATAGTAACATTAAAGATCACTGATCACAGATTGTCATAACATATAATAATAATAAAGTTTGAAATGCTGCAAGAATTACTAAAATGTGACATAGAGACACGTGTGAGTACGTGTTCTTGGAAAAATGGCACTAATAAACTTGCTCAATGTAGGGTTGCTACGAGTCATTGATTTGTAAAAAAACAAATATTGGCAAAGAACAATAAAGTGAAACATAATTAGTTATGCCTGTACACACACACACACACACACACACACACACACA
>NW_012145745.1:2987999-2988750 GCF_000956105.1 Propithecus coquereli
AGTAAAGGAGTGAGATAATTCCTTAGAAAGTCTGAATAATCACTGAAAGCCTTACATTCAGATCAATATCTTGATTTAATTTATAATCAGTCACTTTGTTTTAGGTAGTCAGGACACTAGAAAAATAATTAGAACTTGAGCATGTATTCAAGAACTAGAGGCTGTAGGCAACAGACTGGGAATAAACTATTTCATAACTATTTCTATCCTATGTATTGTATTATGTATCAGGGTTTCCATAGTGTTTAACAAGAAACATGGGACATTTTTCGTTTTAATTTGGATTTCATTATGCAGCTAAATCTAGTATGGAATGCATAATTACATTTCAGTGTGGATGCCAAGAAGCCAATGCTCTTTGTGTCTTGTAAGATCCACAACGCACCAGGAAAGGGAAGCCAAAATATGGGAGTCTTACATATGCTCTGCAGGCTCTTAAAAGGCTCAATAATAACAACAATGACAACAACAACAATTATAAGAGCAACTACAATGTTGAGTGTTTACCATATATATACCAGGCACTGTTCTGTGTTCTTTTCCTATATAATATTAACACCTCTATATTCACCAGAACTGAATGAGTTAAGTACTGTTATTATCCAACTTTTACATAAGGGTAAACTGAGGAATAAATAAGTTAAAGGGTAACAGTAAGTAAATGTGTTTAAAAGGATTTTAAAAATTTGAATACATCTTGTAAGACTGGGGTAGATAATTTGTCTAGTCTCTCTGGGGAGAAATGCTATAC
>NW_012145745.1:3000345-3000658 GCF_000956105.1 Propithecus coquereli
TAATGAGAAAACAAGCAACCCATTAAAACATAGGCAAAGGACATGAATAGGCATTTCTCAAAAGAAGGCATAAAAATGGCCAACAGATATATGAAAAAATGCTCTATATTTCTAATCATCAGATATGGGTTAGATAGCAAAGGAGGTGATGTTTGAGACTAGCTAATAGATTGTGAGAAAGTTAATATGCAAACTAAAACCACAATTAGATATCAACTCACATCTGATTGACTAGCTATTATCAAAAAGATAAAAGATAACAAGTGTCGGCAAAGATGTGGAGAAAATGGAAAACCTTGTACACTGTTGGTAG
>NW_012145745.1:3002583-3003062 GCF_000956105.1 Propithecus coquereli
AGATTGCCACACACAGTTACAATATATGCTGAAATTTCCCTCTATATGCACATTCATATGGACGTCTAATTTTACCAATGAATAGCAGTGATTGCTTGGCAGATCTAACTCCTCATCAGATGCTTTTTTGGCATGTGAGTCGGGATGTCTGTTATTTAACCTCTTTAGAACGAACTAATGGGGATGGACTGGAGGGAACGTAGAGAAATTGAGCCTGCTAGACCAGATCGTTGAAGGAATTGTCCAGGTCAATAGCATCTCAAGAGATCCATACATTTTGATCAGTACATTCCTTTACCTAATTCAGCTCCTATATACAATAATGATCAGGGGTGCTTCCTTATTTCTGATTTCCTCTAATTTTAGATTAACATTCCTTATTGCTAAATATGAAAAAATTTTTAGACTACAAAACAGAAATAAACCTTTTTAATATGTTTGTGAAAGGTCTTCCAGTTTTTAGCTATGTGATTATATAT
>NW_012145746.1:0-325 GCF_000956105.1 Propithecus coquereli
TATGTGTGTATATATACACACACACAGACTATATATGTGTGTATATATACACAGTACATATGTGTGTATATACATAGTATATATGTGTGTATATATACCACATATATGGATGTATATGTACATACATGTGTATGTGTATACATTTTGATAATACACACACATAGTATGTATTTGCATACATTTGTATATATACTTTGTAAATATATCTACACATTTTTTGGTCCTCATTTTATTAAAAGGGTTAATATAAAAGTAAATTGAGTATGCCACCGGTAATGCCTTGGAAACAATATCTTATTACTTATATAATGTCATGAAAGCCTTA
>NW_012145746.1:5211-5601 GCF_000956105.1 Propithecus coquereli
ATTGTGGTTTTGAGAACCATCAATCTTGATCAGTAATATTGCCTTCTTCAACAGCCTCACTGTTACTGTTAAATATTTAGGCATGTTTGTTTAGATTCAGTATTAGTTTTTTAAAGAATAATTGAGATAAAAAGCTTGCCTTCTCATTCTACTAAGTGAAGTATCCCAACAATGGAAAACCAAGCACCACATGTACTCACCAGCAAATTGGTATTAACTGATCAACACATAAATGCACATATAAGAATAACATTTATTTGGTATTAGCTGATCAACATTTAAGTGCACATATAAGAACGACATGTACTAGATGTTGGGCAGGAGGAGGGGGGAGGGGGGAGGAGGGGACGGGCATATGCACAAACAACGAGTGCGATGCGCACCTCCGGG
>NW_012145746.1:7861-8582 GCF_000956105.1 Propithecus coquereli
ACTACGGATTGTTTCTTCAGAGGTGAGGAAATGGAATGTGATAAGTGCAATGCTTATTTCTAATGAAACAATGATACTTGAATATATTCGTATGATAATAAATATAATAAATAGCATCTTTATTTAGTTTTATAATTGTGCTGGACATTGCTCTAAGCGCTTCCCATGTATGAATTTGTTTAATCAAACCGCAATCCTGGTGATAGGTGCTCGCACTATCCCATTTCACGAACGGGAAGTAGGAGCTTCTAGGGAGATTGCTCTGGTGGGGACACACCACAAAGATCAGGTGGAACAAAGATGCCGAGGCCGAGGTCCCAGGGGGAGACTGGGAAGATTTGCCAGACAAAGCAACAAGCCACTGAGTCTCGATGAAGCCTGTGGTATCTGACAAGTTTTGTTTGAATGTCAAGAGAAATTTCCAAGTTAAATATTAAATGTAGATAAAAACATATTTGGTGCCTTGACCAAAAGGGAAAAAGATTATCTTTTGTAGAGTCAGAGGGTACCAAAAGGATTTCCTGTGACATTGCAGGGAAGCATAAACACTACATTTCTTCAGGCCACTCAGTGTTCATTCTTTACAGAATGCCCTTTTGTCTGCCGTCACCCACCAAGCAGAAATTCAACATTCTGTAAAGTGGTGGTTCTTTCTTCCAGAAGCAGCTTGTATCATTTCATATTTATTTCTGCTTTCTAGAAAAAATTCTGTTATTTCTAT
>NW_012145746.1:11156-11527 GCF_000956105.1 Propithecus coquereli
ATAATATTGCCCTTTTTAGGACATAATTGATGAAAATTATGTAATAAAGCAGCAAATGTTTTTCCAGATTTGTTCTCTTGTTTTATTACATTTGCAATGTACCATTGCTTCACATTTTACCCATGAGATACTGCTTATAAAGAGAGTATTGGGAGATATTGCAACCACGTAGCCTCTGTAATAGAAATGATGACGTTACTATTCATTAAATTGTTCAATAACACTCCGCTTGACAAGAGAACACTCAGAATCGTACATGCTTCAGAGACAACTGTAATTTATTGCTCACCTTTTAATTTCTAAAGACGTTGTCTTCCTCATACTGTTTTGTTTAAGTTAGTTTTTAAATCACCATTATGCAGGTAAGAAAA
>NW_012145746.1:19382-19796 GCF_000956105.1 Propithecus coquereli
GTAAGGAAGAGAAAAAGTTTGAAATATGACAATAAAGGGGAATGCAGGCCTTGTTCAGAAAACTCCTAAGATGCTGGGAAACATCAAACAAATTGGGTAACAAAATTACATATAGAGCATTATGTAAAAACTTGGCCCAGTTAAGATTTTTGCCTGCTCTCTGCCTTGCAACCCTTTCTGTGATTTCTTTGTTAGAAATCTGCCTTCATACTTTTAGAAAAGAAGTTTTCATCTCACTTAGCCTTATCCAAAGTATTTTTGGGTAATTCATAACTGATTATCTCCTTGGTGCATGGCATGACATTTTTTATTATACTATTATAATTGTATATTTAACTATTCTTATCATTTTATGACTGCTATGGATTGAATGTTGGTGTCCCCTAAAATTCATATTTGGAACCCAATACCCAA